>NW_027477164.1:0-93318 GCF_051020955.1 Megalopta genalis
TGCAGACGAAACAAACGAGTTAGCTTGAAATCTAAGCGAAAGAAATGATTTAGCTTAAAATCGATGCGATGTAGATGGCTTAGCTTCAAATGCAAGCGAATCACATGATTTAGCTTAAAATCAATGCGATGTAGAAGGTTTAGCTTCAAATCAATAAGAGGTAGAAGGTTTAGCTTCAAATCAATGGAATGTAGAAGGTTTAGCTTCAAATCCATGCGAAACACATTATTTAGCTGCAAATCAGTGCGAAGTAGAAGGCTCAGGTTCAAATCCATGCGATTCAAATGTTTCATCTTCAAATACTTGTGAAAGACATGATTTAGCTTCAACTCCATGCGAAACAAACGAGTTAGCTTCAAATCAATGCGATGTAGAAAGTTTAGCTTCAAATATATGCGAAACAAATGGTTTAGCTACAAATACTTGTGATATACATTATTTAGCTACAAGTGCATGCGAAACGAACGAGTTAGCTTCAAATCCATGCGAAACACACGATTTAGCTTCAAATCAATGCGATGTAGAAGGTTTAGCCTCAAATCCAAGCGAAACACATGATTTAGCTTCAAATACTTGCGATATAAGTGATCTAGCTTCAAATACAGGCGAAACGAACGAGTTAGCTTCAAATCCATGCGAAACACATGATTTAGCTACCAATCAATGCGATGAAGAAGGTTTAGCTTCAAATCCATGCGAAACAAATGATATAGCTTCAAACACTTCGGGTGTAAGTGATATAGCTTCAAATGAAGACTAATCAAAGGAGTTAGCTTCAAACTCCACGCGATACACATGATTTAGCTTCAAATACTAGCGATATAAGTGATGTAGATTCAACTGCAGGCGAAACGAACGAGTTAGCTTCAAATCCATGCGAAACACATGATTTAGCTGCAAATCAATGTGATGTAGAAGGTTTAGCTTCAAATCCATGCGATACACAAGATTTAGCTTCAAATCAATGCGATGTAGAAGGTTTAGCTTCAAATCCAAGCGAAACACATGATTTAGCTTCAAATACTTGCGATATAAGTGATCTAGCATCAAATACAGGCGAAACGAAGGAGTTAGCTTCAAATCCATGCGAAACAAATGCTTTAGCTTCAAATCAATGCGAAGTAGAAGGCGTTGCTTCAAATCCATGCGAAACAAATGATTTAGCTTCAGATACTTCTTATATAAATGATATAGCTTCAAATGCAGGGGAAATAAACGTGTTAGCTTGAAATCCGTGCAAAACACATGATTAAGCCTCAAATCATTGCTATGTAGAAGATTTAGCTTCAAATACATGCGACACAAATGATTTACCTTCAGATACTTGCGACACAAGTGATATAGCTTAAAATGCAGGAGAAACGAAAGAGGTAGCTCCAAATCCATGCGAGACAATTGATTTAGCTTCAAATCAATGCGATGTAGAAGTATAGCTTCGTATCCACGAGAAACAATTGGTTTAGCCTCAAATATTTGTGATACACATGATTTAGCTTCAACTGCATGCGAAACAAACGAGGTAGCTTCAAATCCAAGCGAAACACATGATTTATGTTCAAATTAATGCGAAGTAGAAGGCTTAGCTTCTAATTCAAGCGAAACACTTGATTTAGCTTCAAATCAATGCGAAGTAGAAGGATTAGCTTCAAATCCGTGCGGAACAAACGATTGAACTTCAAACACTTCGGATAAAGGTGATATAGCTTCAGCTGCATGCGAATCAAAGGAGTTAGCTTCAAGTCCATGGGAAACACATGATTTAGCTGCAAATCAATCCGATGTAGAAGGTTTAACTTCACATCCATGCGACCTAAATGATTTAGCGTCAGATACTTGCGATATAAGTGATATAGCATCAAATGCAGAGGAAACAAACGAGTTAGCTTCAAATTCATGCAAAGCACACGATTAAGTTTCAAATCAATGATATGTAGAAAGTTTAGCTTAAAAAACAATGCGACACAAATGATTTAGCTTCAGATACTTGCGATATGAGTGATATAACTTCAAATACAGGCGAAACAAACGAGTTAGCTTTAAATCCATGCGAAACACATGATTCAGCTGCAAATCAATGCGATGTAGAAGGTTTAGCTTCAAATCCATGTCAAACACATGATTTAGATTCAAATCCATGGGATGTAGAAGGTTTAGCTTCAAATCCATGCGAAACACATTATTTAGCTACAAATCAATGCGATGTAGAAGGTTCAGCTTCAAATCCATGTGACACATATGATTTAGCTTCAAATACTTGCGATATAAGTGATATAGCTTCAAAAGCTGGAGGAACAAACGAGGTAGATTCAATTCGATGCGAAACAAATGATTTACCTTCAAATCAATGCGAAGTAGAAGGCGTAGCTCCAAATCCATGCGAAACAAATGGTTTAGCTACAAATACTTGTGACATACATTATTTAGCTACAACTGCATGCGAAACAAACGAGTTAACTTCAAATACATGCGATACACATGATTTAGCTTCAAATCAATGGGATGTAGCAGGTTTAGATTCAAATCAATGCGATGTAGAAGGTTTAGCTTCAAATCCATGCGAAACAAATGATTTAGCATCAGATACTTGTTATATAAGTGATATAGCTTCAAATGAAGGGGAAACAAACGAGGTAGCTTCAAATCCAAGCGAAACACATGATTTATGTTCAAATTAATGCGAAGTAGAACGCTTAGCTTCTAATTCAAGCGAAACACTTGATTTAGCTTCAAATCAATGCGAAGTAGAAGGATTAGCCTTAAATCCGTGCGGAACAAACGATTGAACTTCAACACTTCGGATAAAGGTGATATAGCTTCAGCTGCATGCGAATCAAAGGAGTTAGCTTCAAGTCCATGGGAAAGACATGATTTAGCTGCAAATCAATGCGATGTAGAAGGTTTAACTTCACATCCATGCGACACAAATGATTTAGCGACAGATACCTGCGATATAAGTGATATAGCATCAAATGCAGAGGAAACAAACGAGTTAGCTTCAAATTCATGCAAAGCACACGATTAAGTTTCAAATCAATGATATGTAGAAGGTTTAGCTTAAAAAACAATGCGACACAAATGATTTAGCATCAGATACTTGCGATATGAGTGATATAGCTTCAAATGCAGGGGAAAGAAACGAGTTAGCTTTAAATCCATGCGAAACACATGATTTAGCTACAAATCAATAAGATGTAGCAGGATTAGATTCAAACCAATGCGATGTAGAAAGCTTAGCATCAAATCCTTGCGAAACAAATGATTTAGCTTCAAACACTTGGGATATAAGTGACATAGCTTCAAATGCAAACGAATCAAACCAGTTAGCATCGAAATCCATTCGATACACGTGATTTAGCTTCAAATCAATCCGATGTAGAAGGTTTAGCTTCAAATCCATGCGATACACAAGATTTAGCTTCAAATCAATGCGATGTAGTAGGTTCAGCTTCAAATCCATGCGACACATATGATTTAGCTTCAAATACTTGCGATATAAGTGATATAGCTTCAAAAGCTGTAGAAACAAACGTGGTAGCTTCAATTCCATGCGAGACGCATGATTTATATTCAAATCAATGCGATGTAGAAGGTTTAGCTTCAAGTCCAAGCGTAACACATGATTTAGCTTCAAATACTTGCGATATAAGTGATACAGCTTCGAATACAGACGAAACGAACGAGTTAGCTTCAAATCCATGCGAAACACATGATTCAGCTGCAAATCAATGCGATGTAGAAGGTTTAGCTTCAAATCCATGCGAAAAACATGATTTAGCTGCAAATCAATGCGATGAAGAAGGTTTAGCTTCAAATCCATGCGAAGCAAATGATATAGCTTCAAACACTTGGGGTGTAAGTGATATAGCTTCAAATGAAGACTAATCAAAGGAGTTAGCTTCAAACTCCACGCGATACACATGATTTAGCTTCAAATACTAGCGATATAAGTGATGTAGATTCAACTGCAGGCGAAACGAACGAGTTAGCTTCAAATCCATGCGAAACACATGATTTAGCTGCAAATCAATGTGATGTAGAAGGTTTAGCTTCAAATCCATGCGATACACAAGATTTAGCTTCAAATCAATGCGATGTAGAAGGTTTAGCTTCAAATCCAAGCGAAACACATGATTTAGCTTCAAATACTTGCGATATAAGTGATCTAGCATCAAATACAGGCGAAACGAAGGAGTTAGCTTCAAATCCATGCGAAACAAATGCTTTAGCTTCAAATCAATGCGAAGTAGAAGGCGTTGCTTCAAATCCATGCGAAACAAATGATTTAGCTTCAGATACTTCTTATATAAATGATATAGCTTCAAATGCAGGGGAAATAAACGTGTTAGCTTGAAATCCGTGCAAAACACATGATTAAGCCTCAAATCATTGCTATGTAGAAGATTTAGCTTCAAATACATGCGACACAAATGATTTACCTTCAGATACTTGCGACACAAGTGATATAGCTTAAAATGCAGGAGAAACGAAAGAGGTAGCTCCAAATCCATGCGAGACAATTGATTTAGCTTCAAATCAATGCGAAGTAGAAGTATAGCTTCGTATCCACGAGAAACAATTGGTTTAGCCTCAAATATTTGTGATACACATGATTTAGCTTCAACTGCATGCGAAACAAACGAGGTAGCTTCAAATCCAAGCGAAACACATGATTTATGTTCAAATTAATGCGAAGTAGAAGGCTTAGCTTCTAATTCAAGCGAAACACTTGATTTAGCTTCAAATCAATGCGAAGTAGAAGGATTAGCTTCAAATCCGTGCGGAACAAACGATTGAACTTCAAACACTTCGGATAAAGGTGATATAGCTTCAGCTGCATGCGAATCAAAGGAGTTAGCTTCAAGTCCATGGGAAACACATGATTTAGCTGCAAATCAATCCGATGTAGAAGGTTTAACTTCACATCCATGCGACACAAATGATTTAGCGTCAGATACTTGCGATATAAGTGATATAGCATCAAATGCAGAGGAAACAAACGAGTTAGCTTCAAATTCATGCAAAGCACACGATTAAGTTTCAAATCAATGATATGTAGAAAGTTTAGCTTAAAAAACAATGCGACACAAATGATTATCTTCAGATACTTGCGATATGAGTGATATAACTTCAAATACAGGCGAAACAAACGAGTTAGCTTTAAATCCATGCGAAACACATGATTCAGCTGCAAATCAATGCGATGTAGAAGGTTTAGCTTCAAATCCATGTCAAACACATGATTTAGATTCAAATCCATGGGATGTAGAAGGTTTAGCTTCAAATCCATGCGAAACACATTATTTAGCTACAAATCAATGCGATGTAGAAGGTTCAGCTTCAAAACCATGTGACACATATGATTTAGCTTCAAATACTTGCGATATAAGTGATATAGCTTCAAAAGCTGGAGGAACAAACGAGGTAGATTCAATTCGATGCGAAACAAATGATTTACCTTCAAATCAATGCGAAGTAGAAGGCGTAGCTCCAAATCCATGCGAAACAAATGGTTTAGCTACAAATACTTGTGACATACATTATTTAGCTACAACTGCATGCGAAACAAACGAGTTAACTTCAAATACATGCGATACACATGATTTAGCTTCAAATCAATGGGATGTAGCAGGTTTAGATTCAAATCAATGCGATGTAGAAGGTTTAGCTTCAAATCCATGCGAAACAAATGATTTAGCATCAGATACTTGTTATATAAGTGATATAGCTTCAAATGAAGGGGAAACAAACGAGGTAGCTTCAAATCCAAGCGAAACACATGATTTAGCTTCAAATCAATGCGATGTAGAAGGTTTAGCTCCAAATCAATGCGATGTTGAAGGTTTAGCTTCAAATCCATGCCACACAAATGATATAGCATCAGATACATGCGATATAAGTGATATAGTTTCAAATGCATGCGAAACAAACGAGTTAGCTTCAAATCCAAACGAAACACATAATTTAGCTTCAAATCAATGCGATGTAGAAGGTTTTGCTTCAAATTCCATGCGAAACACATGCTCTAGCATTAGGTACTTGTGATATAAGTGCTATAGCTTCAAATGCAGAGGAAACAAACGAGTTAGCTTCAAATACATGAACAACACTTGATTTAGCTTAAAATCAAAGAGAAGTAGAAGGCATAGCTTCAAATCCATGAGAAACAAATGGTTTAGTTACACATACTTGTGATACATATTATCTAGCTTCAGCTGCATGCGACACAAACAACGTAGCTTGAAATACAAGCGAAACACATGATTTAGCCTCAAATCATTGCTATGTAGAAGATTTAGCTTCAAATACATGCGATACAAATGATTTACCTTCAGATACTTGCGACACAAGTGATATAGCTTAAAATGCAGGAGAAACGAAAGAGGTAGCTCCAAATCCATGCGAGACAATTGATTTAGCTTCAAATCAATGCGAAGTAGAAGGATTAGCCTCAAATCCGTGCGGAACAAACGATTGAACTTCAACACTTCGGATAAAGGTGATATAGCTTCAGCTGCATGCGAATCAAAGGAGTTAGCTTCAAGTCCATGGGAAAGACATGATTTAGCTGCAAATCAATGCGATGTAGAAGGTTTAACTTCACATCCATGCGACACAAATGATTTAGCGACAGATACCTGCGATATAAGTGATATAGCATCAAATGCAGAGGAAACAAACGAGTTAGCTTCAAATTCATGCAAAGCACACGATTAAGTTTCAAATCAATGATATGTAGAAGGTTTAGCTTAAAAAAACAATGCGACACAAATGATTTAGCATCAGATACTTGCGATATGAGTGATATAGCTTCAAATGCAGGGGAAAGAAACGAGTTAGCTTTAAATCCATGCGAAACACATGATTTAGCTACAAATCAATAAGATGTAGCAGGATTAGATTCAAATCAATGCGATGTAGAATGTTTAGCTTCAAAGCCATGCGACATAAATGATTTAGCATCAGATACATGCGATATAAGAGATATAGCTTCAAATGCATGCGATACAAACGAGTTAGCTTCAAATCCAAACGAAGCGCATGATTTAGCTTCAAACCAATGCGATGTAGAAAGTTTAGCATCAAATCCTTGCGAAACAAATGATTTAGCTTCAAACACTTGGGATATAAGTGACATAGCTTCAAATGCAAACGAATCAAACCAGTTAGCATCGAAATCCATTCGATACACGTGATTTAGATTCAAATCAATGCGATGTAGAAGGTTTAGCTTCATGTCCAAGCGTAACACATGATTTAGCTTCAAATACTTGCGATATAAGTGATACAGCTTCGAATACAGACGAAACGAACGAGTTAGCTTCAAATCCATGCGAAACACATGATTCAGCTGCAAATCAATGCGATGTAGAAGGTTTAGCTTCAAATCCATGCGAAACACGTGATTTATCTTCCAGTTAATGCGAAGTAGAAGGCTTAGCTTCAAATCCATGCAAAACAAATTGTTTAGCTACAAATGCTTGTGATATACATTATTTAGTTACAACTGCATGCGAAGCAAACGAGTTAGCTACATATCCATGCTATATACATGATTTAGCTTCAAATCAATCCGATGTAGAAGGTTTAGCTTCAAATCCATGCGAAAAACATGATTTAGCTGCAAATCAATGCGATGAAAAAGGTTTAGCTTCAAATCCATGCGAAGCAAATGATATAGCTTCAAACACTTGGGGTGTAAGTGATATAGCTTCAAATGAAGACTAATCAATCGTGTTAGCTTCAAAATCCATGCGATACACATGATTTCGATCAAATCAATGCGATGTAGAAGGTTTAGCAACAAATCCATGCGAAACGAATGATTTAGCTTCAGATACTGGCGATAAAAGTGATACAGCATCAAATGCATGCGAAACAAACGATTTAGCTTCGAATCTATGCAAAACACATGATTTAGCTTCAAATCAATGCGAAACAAATGATTTAGCATCAGATACTTCTGATATAACTGATATAGCTTCAAATGCAGGGGAAACAAACGAGTTAGCATCAAATCCATGCAAAACACATGATTTAGCTGCAAATCAATGCGATGTAGAAGGATTAGCTTCAAATCCAATGCGAAACATATTATTTAGCTGCAAATCAGTGCGAAGTAGAAGGCTCGGAT
Organism: Megalopta genalis; assembly: GCF_051020955.1. NCBI lineage: Eukaryota > Metazoa > Arthropoda > Insecta > Hymenoptera > Halictidae > Megalopta > Megalopta genalis. The sequence continues at coordinate 8,132 of NW_027477164.1, forward strand.
TCAAATCAATGTGATTCAAATGGTTCATCTTCAAATACTTGTGAATGACATGATTGAGCTTCAACTGCATGCGAAACACATGATTTAGCTTCAAATCAATGCGATGTAGAAGGTTTAGCATCAAATCCATGCAAAACACGTGATTTATCTTCCAATTAATGCGAAGTAGAAGGCTTAGCTTCAAATCCATGCGAATCAAATGGTTTAGCTTCAAATACTTGTAATATACGTTATTTAGATTTAACTGCATGCGCAACGAACGAGTTAGCTTCAAATCCATGCGAAACACATGATTTAGCTGCAAATCAATGCGATGTAGAAGGTTCAGCTTCAAATCCATACGAAACACATGATTTAGCTTCAAATCAATTCGAAGTACAATGCTAAGATTCAAATCCATGCGAAACAAATGATTTAGCTTCAAACACTTGTGGTGTAAGTGATATAGCTTCAAATGAAGACTAGTCAAACGAGTTAACTTCAAAATCCACGCGATACACATGATTTAGCTTCAAATACTAGCGATATAAGTCATGTAGATTCAACTGCAGGCGAACCGAACGAGTTAGATTCAAATCCATGCGAAACACATGATTTAGCTTCAAATCAATTCGAAGGACAAGGCTTAGATACGAATCCATGCAAAACGAATGATTTAGCTTCAAATGAATGCGAAGTAGAAGTATAGCTTCGTATCCACGAGAAACAATTGGTTTAGCCTCAAATATTGTGATACACATGATTTAGCTTCAACTGCATGCGAAACAAACGAGGTAGCTTCAAATCCAAGCCAAACACATGATTTATGTTCAAATTAATGCGAAGTAGAAGGCTTAGCTTCTAATTCAAGCGAAACACTTGATTTAGCTTCAAATCAATGCGAAGTAGAAGGATTAGCCTCAAATCCGTGCGGAACAAACGATTGAACTTCAAACACTTCGGATAAAGGTGATATAGCTTCAGCTGCATGCGAATCAAAGGAGTTAGCTTCAAGTCCATGGGAAAGACATGATTTAGCTGCAAATCAATGCGATGTAGAAGGTTTAACTCCACATCCATGCGACACAAATGATTTAGCGTCAGATACCTGCGATATAAGTGATATAGCATCAAATGCAGAGGAAACAAACGAGTTAGCTTCAAATTCATGCAAAGCACACGATTAAGTTTCAAATCAATGATATGTAGAAGGTTTAGCTTAAAAAACAATGCGACACAAATGATTTAGCTTCAGATACTTGCGATATGAGTGATATAACTTCAAATACAGCCGAAACAAACGAGTTAGCTTTAAATCCATGCGAAACACATGATATAGCTTCAAATCAATGCGATGTAGAAGGTTTAGCTACAAATCCATGCGATACACAAGATTTAAATTCAAATCAATCCGATGTAGAAGGTTTAGCTTCAAATCAATTAGAGGTAGAAGGTTCAGCTTCAAATCAATAGAATATAGAAGGTTTAGCATCAAATCAATGCGATGTAGAAGGTTTAGCTTCAAATCCATACGAAACGAATGATTTAGCTTCAGATACTGGCGATAAAAGTGATACAGCATCAAATGCATGCGAAACAAACGATTTAGCTTCGAATCTATGCAAAACACATGATTTAGCTTCAAATCAATGCGAAACAAATGATTTAGCATCAGATACTTCTGATATAACTGATATAGCTTCAAATGCAGGGGAAACAAACGAGTTAGCATCAAATCCATGCAAAACACATGATTTAGCTGCAAATCAATGCGATGTAGAAGGATTAGCTTCAAATCCAATGCGAAACATATTATTTAGCTGCAAATCAGTGCGAAGTAGAAGGCTCGGATTCAAATCAATGTGATTCAAATGGTTCATCTTCAAATACTTGTGAATGACATGATTGAGCTTCAACTGCATGCGAAACACATGATTTAGCTTCAAATCAATGCGATGTAGAAGGTTTAGCATCAAATCCATGCAAAACACGTGATTTATCTTCCAATTAATGCGAAGTAGAAGGCTTAGCTTCAAATCCATGCGAATCAAATGGTTTAGCTTCAAATACTTGTAATATACGTTATTTAGATTTAACTGCATGCGCAACGAACGAGTTAGCTTCAAATCCATGCGAAACACATGATTTAGCTGCAAATCAATGCGATGTAGAAGGTTCAGCTTCAAATCCATACGAAACACATGATTTAGCTTCAAATCAATTCGAAGTACAATGCTAAGATTCAAATCCATGCGAAACAAATGATTTAGCTTCAAACACTTGTGGTGTAAGTGATATAGCTTCAAATGAAGACTAGTCAAACGAGTTAACTTCAAAATCCACGCGATACACATGATTTAGCTTCAAATACTAGCGATATAAGTCATGTAGATTCAACTGCAGGCGAACCGAACGAGTTAGATTCAAATCCATGCGAAACACATGATTTAGCTTCAAATCAATTCGAAGGACAAGGCTTAGATTCGAATCCATGCAAAACGAATGATTTAGCTTCAAATGAATGCGAAGTAGAAGGCTTATCTTCAAATCCATGCGAATCAAATGGTTTAGCTACAAATACTTGTGATATACGTTATTTAGATTTAACTGCATGCGCAAAGAACGAGTTAGCTTCAAATCCATGCGAAACACATGATTTAGCTGCAAATCAATGCGATGAAGAAGGTTTACCTTCAAATTCATGCGAAACAAATGATATAGCTTCAAACACTTGTGATGTAAGTGATATAGCTTCAAATGAAGACTAATCAAACGAGTTAGCTTCAAAATCCACGCGATACACTTGATTTAGCTTCAAATCAATGCGATGTAGAAGCTTTTGCTTCAAATCGATGCAAAACACGTGATTTAACTTCCAATTAATGCGAAGTAGAAGGCTTAGCTTCATTTCCATGCGAATCAAATGGTTTAGCTTCAAATACTTGTGATATACATTATTTAGCTACAACTGCATGCGAAACAAACGAGATAGCTTCAAATGCATGCTATATACATAATTTAGCTTCAAATCAATGCGATGTAGAAGGTTTTGCTTCAAATTCCATGCGAAACACATGCTTTAGCATTAGGTACTTGTGATATAAGTGCTATAGCTTCAAATGCAGAGGAAACAAACGAGTTAGCTTCAAATACATGAACAACACTTGATTTAGCTTAAAATCAAAGAGAAGTAGAAGGCATAGCTTCAAATCCATGAGAAACAAATGGTTTAGTTACACATACTTGTGATACATATTATCTAGCTTCAGCTGCATGCGAAACAAACAACGTAGCATGAAATACAAGCGAAACACATGATTTAGCTTCAAATCAATGGGGTGTAGAAGGCTTAGCTTCAAATCCATGCGAAACAAATGATTTAGCTTCAGATACTTCTTAAATAAATGATATAGCTTCAAATGCAGGGGAAATAAACGTGTTAGCTTGAAATCCGTGCAAAACACATGATTAAGCCTCAAATCATTGCTATGTAGAAGATTTAGCTTCAAATACATGCGACACAAATGATTTACCTTCAGATACTTGCGACACAAGTGATATAGCTTAAAATGCAGGAGAAACGAAAGAGGTAGCTCCAAATCCATGCGAGACAATTGATTTAGCTTCAAATCAATGCGAAGTAGAAGTATAGCTTCGTATCCACGAGAAACAATTGGTTTAGCCTCAAATATTTGTGATACACATGATTTAGCTTCAACTGCATGCGAAACAAACGAGGTAGCTTCAAATCCAAGCCAAACACATGATTTATGTTCAAATTAATGCGAAGTAGAAGGCTTAGCTTCTAATTCAAGCGAAACACTTGATTTAGCTTCAAATCAATGCGAAGTAGAAGGATTAGCCTCAAATCCGTGCGGTACAAACGATTGAACTTCAAACACTTCGGATAAAGGTGATATAGCTTCAGCTGCATGCGAATCAAAGGAGTTAGCTTCAAGTCCATGGGAAAGACATGATTTAGCTGCAAATCAATGCGATGTAGAAGGTTTAACTCCACATCCATGCGACACAAATGATTTAGCGTCAGATACCTGCGATATAAGTGATATAGCATCAAATGCAGAGGAAACAAACGAGTTAGCTTCAAATTCATGCAAAGCACACGATTAAGTTTCAAATCAATGATATGTAGAAGGTTTAGCTTAAAAAACAATGCGACACAAATGATTTAGCTTCAGATACTTGCGATATGAGTGATATAACTTCAAATACAGGCGAAACAAACGAGTTAGCTTTAAATCCATGCGAAACACATGATATAGCTTCAAATCAATGCGATGTAGAAGGTTTAGCTACAAATCCATGCGATACACAAGATTTAAATTCAAATCAATCCGATGTAGAAGGTTTAGCTTCAAATCAATTAGAGGTAGAAGGTTCAGCTTCAAATCAATAGAATATAGAAGGTTTAGCATCAAATCAATGCGATGTAGAAGGTTTAGCTTCAAATCCATACGAAACACATGATTTAGCTTCAAATCAATTCGAAGGACAAGGCTTAGATTCAAAACCATGCGACACAAATGATTTAGCTTCAAATGAATGCGAAGTAGAAGGCTTAGCTTCAAATCCATGCAAAACAAATGGTTTAGCTACGAATACTTGTGATATACATTATTTAGCTACAACTGCAAGCGAAACAAACGAGATAGCTTCAAATCCATGCTATATACATGATTTAGCTTCAAATCCATGCGAAACAGATGATTTAGCATCAGATACTTGCGATATGATTGATATAGCTTCAAATGCAGGGGAAAGAAACGAGTTAGCTTTAAATCCATGCGAAACACATGATTTAGCTTCAAATCAATAAGATGTAGCAGGATTAGATTCAAATCAATGCGATGTAGAAGGTTTAGCTTCAAAGCCATGCGACATAAATGATTTAGCATCAGTTACATGCGATATAAGAGATATAGTTTCAAATGCATGCGATACAAACGAGTTAGCTTCAAATCCAAACGAAGCGCATGATTTAGCTTCAAACCAATGCGATGTAGTAGGTTTAGCATCAAATCCTTGCGAAACAAATGATTTAGCTTCAAACACTTGGGATATAAGTGACATAGCTTCAAATGCAAACGAATCAAACCAGTTAGCATCGAAATCCATTCGATACACGTGATTTTGCTTCCAATCAATGCGAAGTAGAAGGCTAAGCTTCAAATTAATGCAAAAAAATGATTTAGCTCCAGATGCTTGCGATGTAAGTGATATTGCTTCAAATGCTGACGAAACAAACGGGTTAGCTTCAACTCAATGCGAAACACATGATTTAGGTTCAAATCAATAAGATGTAGCAGGTTTAGATTCAAATCAATGCGATGTAGAAGGTTTAGCTTCAAATCCATGCAAAACAAATGGTTTAACTGCAAATACTTGTGATATGCATTATTTAGCTACAACTGCATGCGAAACAAACGAGTTAACTTCAAATCCATGCGATACACATGATTTAGCTTCAAATCAATGCGATGTAGAAGGTTTAGCTTCAAATCCATGCCATACACAACATTTAGCTTCAAATCAATGCGATTTAGTAGGTTCAGCTTCAAATCCATGAGACACAAATGATTTAGCTTTAAATACTTGCGATATAAGTGACATAGTTTCAAATGGAGGCGAAACGAACGAGTTAGCTTCAAATCCATGCGAGACACATGATTTAGCTTCTAATCAATGCGATGTAGAAAGTTTAGCTTCAAATCCACGCGAAACAAATGATTTAGCTTCATACACGTAGGGTATAAGTGATATAGCTTCAAATGCAGACTAATCAAATGAGTTAGCTTCAAAATCCACGCTATACACATGATTTAGCTTCAAACACTTGCGATATAAGTGATGTAGATTCAACTGCAGGCAAAACGAACGAGTTAGCTTCAAATCCATGCGAAACACATGATTTAGCTGCAAATCAATGTGATGTAGAAGGTTTAGCTTCAAATCCCTGCGATACACAAGATTTAGCTTCAAGTCAATGCGATGTAGAAGGTTCAGCTTCAAATCCATGAGACACATATGATTTAGCTTCAAATACTTGCGATATGAGTGATATAGCTTCAAAAGCTGTAGGAACAAACGAGGTAGCTTCAATTCCATGCGAGAAACATGATTTAGCTTCAAATACTTGCAATATAAGTGATGTAGATTCAACTGCAGGCGAAACGGACGAGATAGCTTCAAATCCATGCGAAACACATGATTTAGCTTCTAATCAATGCGATATAGAAAGTTTAGCTTCAAATCCACGCGAAACAAATGATTTAGCTTCAAACACTTGGGGTATAAGTGATATAGCTTCAAATGCAGACTAATCAAATGAGTTAGCTTCAAAATCCACGCGATACACATGATTTAGCTTCAAACACTTGCGATATAAGTGATGTAGATTCAACTGCAGGCAAAACGAACGAGTTAGCTTCAAATCCCTGCGAAACACACGATTTATTTTCAAAGCAATGCGATGTAGAAGGTTTAGCTTCAAATCAATAAGAGGTAGAAGGTTTAGCTTCAAATCCATACGAAACACATGATTTAGCTTCAAATCAATTCGAAGGACAAGGCTTAGATTCAAATCCATGCCAAACAAATGATTTAGCTTCAAATGAATGCGATGTAGTAGGCTTAGCTTCAAATCCATGCAAAACAAATGGTTTAGCTACAAATACTTGTGATACACATTATTTAGCTACAACTGCATGCGAAACAAACGAGTTAGCTTCAAATCCATGCGAAACACATGATTCGGCTGCAAATCAATGCGATGTAGAAGGTTTAGCTTCAAATCCATGCGAAACACATTATTTAGCTGCAAATCAGTGCGAAGTAGAAGGCTCGGGTTCCAATCAATGTGATTCAAATGGTTCATCTTCAAATACTTGTGAATGACGTGATTGAGCTTCAACTGCATGCGAAGCACATGATTTAGCTTCAAATCAATGCGATGTAGAAGGTTTAGCTTCAAATCCATGCAAAACACGTGATTTATCTTCCAATTAATGCGAAGTAGAAGGCTTAGCTTCAAATCCATGCGAATAAAATGGTTTAGCTTCAAATACTTGTGATATACGTTATTTAGATTTAACTGCATGCGCAACGAACGAGTTAGCTTCAAATCCATGCGAAACAAATGATTTAGCTTGAAATCAATGCGATGTAGAAGGTTTAGCTTCAAATACATGCGATACACAAGATTTAGCTTCAAATCAATGCGATGTAGTAGGTTCAGCTTCAAATCCATGCGACACATATGATTTAGCTTCAAATACTTGCGATATAAGTGATATAGCTTGAAAAGCTGGAGGAACAAACGAGGTTGCTTCATTCCATGCGAAACACATGATTTAGCTTCAAATCAATGCGAAGTAGAAGGCGTAGCTTCAAATCCATGCAAAACAAATGGTTTAGCTACGAATACTTGTGATATACATTATTTAGCTACAACTGCATGCGAAACTAACGATTTAGCTTCAAATCCATGCGAAACACACGATTTATCTTCAAATCAATGCGATGTAGAAGGTTTAGCTTCAAATCAATAAGAGGTAGATGGTTTAGCTTCAAATCAATAGAATATAGAAGGTTTAGCTTCAAATAAATGCGAAGTAGAAGGTTTAGCTTCAAATCCATACGACACACATGATTTAGATTCAAATCAATTCGAAGGACAAGGCTTAGATTCAAATCCATGCGAAACAAATGATTTAGCTTCAAATGAATGCGAAGTAGAAGGCTTGGCTTCAAATCCATGCAAAACAAATGGTTTAACTACAAATACTTGTGATAAACATTATTTAGCTACAACTGCATGCGAAACAAACGAGTTAACTTCAAATCCATGCGATAAACATGATTTAGCTTCCAATCAATGCGATGTAGAAAGTTTCGCTTCAAATCCATGCCACACACAAGATTTAGCTTCAAATCAATGCGATGTAGTAGGTTCAGCTTCAAATCCATGCGACACATATGATTTAGCTTCAAATACTTGCGATATAAGTGATATAGCTTCAAAAGCTGTAGGAACAAACGAGGTAGTTTCAATTCCATGCGAGATACATGATTTAGCTTCAAATTCAAGCGTAACACATGATTTAGCTTCAAATCAATGCGATGTAGTAGGTTCAGCTTCAAATCCATGCGACACATATGATTTAGCTTCAAATACTTGCGATATAAGTGATATAGCTTCGAATACAGGGGAAACGATCGAGTTAGCTTCAAATCCATGCGAAACACATGACTCAGCTGCAAATCAATTCAATGTAGAAGGTTTAGCTTCAAATCCATGAGAAACACATTATTTAGCTGCAAATCAGTGCGAAGTAGAAGGCTCGGGTTCAAATCAATGCAATTCAAATGGTTCATCTTCAAATACTTGTGAAAGACATGATTTAGCTTCAACTGCATGCGAAGCACATGATTTGGCTTCAAATCAATGCGATGTACAAGGTTTAGCTTCAAATCCATGCAAAACATGTGATTTATCTTCCAATTAATGCGAAGTAGAAGTCTTATCTTCAAATCCATGCGAATCAAATGGTGTAGCTTCAAATACTTGTGATATACGTTATTTAGAATTAACTGCATGCGCAACGAACGAGTTAGCTTCTAATCCATGCGAAACACATTATTTAGCTGCAAATCAATGCGATGGAGAAGGTTTAGCTTCAAATCCATGCGAAACAAAGGATATAGCTTCAAACACTTGTGGTGTAAGTGATATAGCATCAAATGAAGACTAATCAAACGAGTTAGCTTCAAAATCCACGCGGTACACATGATTTAGCTTCAAATACTAGCGATATAAGTGATGTAGATTCAACTGCAGGCGAAACGAACGAGTTAGCTTCAAATCCATGCGAAACACATGATTTAGCTGCAAATCAATGCGATGTAGAAGGTTTAGCTTCAAAACAATAAGAGGTAGAAGGTTTAGCTTCAAATCAATAGAATGTAGTAGGTTTAGCTTCAAATCGATGCGATGTAGAAGGTTTAGCTTCAAATCCATGCGAAACACATTATTTAGCTGCAAATAGGTGCGAAGTAGAAGGCTTGGGTTCAAATCAATGCGATTCAAATGGTTCATCTTCAAATACTTGTGAAAGACATGATTTAGCTTCAACTGCATGCGAAACACATGATTTAGCTGCAAATCAATGCGATGTAGAAGGTTTAGCGTCAAATCCATGCAAAACACGCGATTTATCTTCCAATTAATGCGAAGTAGAAGGCTTAGCTTCAAATCCATGCGAATCAAATGGTTTAGCTACAAATACTTGTGATATTCATTATTTAGCTACAACTGCATGCGAAACTAACGAGTTAGATTCAAATCCATGCGAAACACACGATTTATCTTCAAATCAATGCGATGTAGAAGGTTTAGCTTCCAATCAATAAGAGGTAGAAGGTTTAGCTTCAAATCAATAGAATATAGAAGGTTTAGCTTCAAATCAATGCGATGTAGAAGGCTTAGCTTCAAATCCATATGAAACACATGATTTAGTTTCAAATCAATTCGAAGGTCAAGGCTTAGATTCAAATCCATGCCAAACAAATGATTTAGCTTCAAATGAATGCGAAGTAGTAGGCTTAGCTTCAAATCCATGCAAAACAAATGGTTTAGCTACAAATACTTGTGATACACATTATTTAGCTACAACTGCATGCGAAACAAACGAGTTAGCTTCAAATCCATGCGATACACATGATTCAGCTTCAAATCAATGCGATGTAGAAGGTTTAGCTTCAAATCCATGCCATACTCAAGATTTAGCTTCCAATCAATGCGATGTAGAAGGTTCAGCTTCAAATCCATGCGACACATATGATTTAGCTTCAAATACTTGCGATATAAGTGATATAGCTTCAAAAGCTGTAGGAACAAACGAGGTAGCTTCAATTCCATGCGAGACACATGATTTAGCTTCAAATCAATGCGATGTAGAAGGTTTAGCTTCAAATCATTAGAATGTAGAAGGTTTAGCTTCAAGTCAATGCGATGTAGAAGGTTTAGCTTCAAATCCATACGAAACACATGATTTAGCTTCAAATCAATTCGATGGACAAGGCTTAGATTCAAATCCATGCGAAACAAATAATTTAGCTTCAAATAAATGCGATGTAGAAGGTTTAGCTTTAAATCCATGCGATACACATGATTTAGCATCAAATACTTGCGATATACGTTATTTAGATTTAACTGCATGCGCAACGAACGAGTTAGCATTAACTCCATGCGAAACAAATGATTTAGCTTCAAATCAATGCGATGTAGAAGGTTTAGCTTCAAATCCATGCGATACACAAGATTTAGCTTCAAATCAATGCGATGTAGTAGGATCAGCTTCAAATCCATGCGACACATATGATTTAGCTTCAAATACTTGCGATATAAGTGATATAGCTTGAAAAGCTGGAGGAACAAACGAGGTTGCTTCAATTCCATGCGAAACAAATAATTTAGCTTCAAATCAATGCGATCTAGAAGGTTTAGCTTCAAATCCATGCGATACACATGATTTAGCTTGAAATACTTGCGATATAAGTGATCTAGCTTCAAATACAGGCGAAACGAACGAGTTAGCTTCAAATCCATGCGAAACACATGATTCAGCTGCAAATGAATGCGATGTAGAAGATTTAGCTTCAAATCCATGCGAAACACATTATTTAGCTGCAAATAGGTGCGAAGTAGAAGGCTTGGGTTCAAATCAATGCGATTCAAATGGTTCATCTTCAAATACTTGTGAAAGACATGATTTAGCTTCAACTGCATGCGAAACACATGATTTAGCTGCAAATCAATGCGATGTAGAAGGTTTAGCGTCAAATCCATGCAAAACACGCGATTTATCTTCCAATTAATGCGAAGTAGAAGGCTTAGCTTCAAATCCATGCGAATCAAATGGTTTAGCTACAAATACTTGTGATATTCATTATTTAGCTACAACTGCATGCGAAACTAACGAGTTAGATTCAAATCCATGCGAAACACACGATTTATCTTCAAATCAATGCGATGTAGAAGGTTTAGCTTCCAATCAATAAGAGGTAGAAGGTTTAGCTTCAAATCAATAGAATATAGAAGGTTTAGCTTCAAATCAATGCGATGTAGAAGGCTTAGCTTCAAATCCATACGAAACACATGATTTAGCTTCAAATCAATTCGAAGGTCAAGGCTTAGATTCAAATCCATGCCAAACAAATGATTTAGCTTCAAATGAATGCGAAGTAGTAGGCTTAGCTTCAAATCCATGCAAAACAAATGGTTTAGCTACAAATACTTGTGATACACATTATTTAGCTACAACTGCATGCGAAACAAACGAGTTAGCTTCAAATCCATGCGATACACATGATTCAGCTTCAAATCAATGCGATGTAGAAGGTTTAGCTTCAAATCCATGCCATACTCAAGATTTAGTTTCCAATCAATGCGATGTAGAAGGTTCAGCTTCAAATCCATGCGACACATATGATTTAGCTTCAAATACTTGCGATATAAGTGATATAGCTTCAAAAGCTGTAGGAACAAACGAGGTAGCTTCAATTCCATGCGAGACACATGATTTAGCTTCAAATCAATGCGATGTAGAAGGTTTAGCTTCAAATCATTAGAATGTAGAAGGTTTAGCTTCAAGTCAATGCGATGTAGAAGGTTTAGCTTCAAATCCATACGAAACACATGATTTAGCTTCAAATCAATTCGAAGGACAAGGCTTAGATTCAAATCCATGCGAAACAAATAATTTAGCTTCAAATAAATGCGATGTAGAAGGTTTAGCTTTAAATCCATGCGATACACATGATTTAGCATCAAATACTTGCGATATACGTTATTTAGATTTAACTGCATGCGCAACGAACGAGTTAGCTTTAACTCCATGCGAAACAAATGATTTAGCTTCAAATCAATGCGATGTAGAAGGTTTAGCTTCAAATCCATGCGATACACAAGATTTAGCTTCAAATCAATGCGATGTAGTAGGATCAGCTTCAAATCCATGCGACACATATGATTTAGCTTCAAATACTTGCGATATAAGTGATATAGCTTGAAAAGCTGGAGGAACAAACGAGGTTGCTTCAATTCCATGCGAAACACATGATTTAGCTTCAAATCAATGCGAAGTAGAAGGCGTAGCTTCAAATCCATGCAAAACAAATGGTTTAGCTACAAATACTTGTGATACACATTATTTAGCTACAACTGCATGCGAAACAAACGAGTTAGCTTCAAATCCATGCGATACACATGATTCAGGTTCAAATCAATGCGATGTAGAAGGTTTAGCTTCAAATCCATGCCATACTCAAGATTTAGCTTCCAATCAATGCGATGTAGAAGGTTCAGCTTCAAATCCATGCGACACATATTATTTAGCTTCAAATACTTGCGATATAAGTGATATAGCTTCAAAAGCTGTAGGAACAAACGAGGTAGCTTCAATTCCATGCGAGACACATGATTTAGCTTCAAATCAATGCGATGTAGAAGGTTTAGCTTCAAATCCAAGCGTAACACATTATTTAGCTGCAAATAGGTGCGAAGTAGAAGGCTTGGGTTCAAATCAATGCGATTCAAATGGTTCATCTTCAAATACTTGTGAAAGACATGATTTAGCTTCAACTGCATGCGAAACACATGATTTAGCTGCAAATCAATGCGATGTAGAAGGTTTAGCGTCAAATCCATGCAAAACACGCGATTTATCTTCCAATTAATGCGAAGTAGAAGGCTTAGCTTCAAATCCATGCGAATCAAATGGTTTAGCTACAAATACTTGTGATATTCATTATTTAGCTACAACTGCATGCGAAACTAACGAGTTAGATTCAAATCCATGTGAAACACACGATTTATCTTCAAATCAATGCAATGTAGGAGGTTTAGCTTCAAATCAATAAGAGGTAGAAGGTTTAGCTTCAAATCAATAGAATATAGAAGGTTTAGCTTCAAATACTTGCGATATAAGTGATATAGCTTGAAAAGCTGGAGGAACAAACGAGGTTGCTTCAATTCCATGCGAAACACATGATTTAGCTTCAAATCAATGCGAAGTAGAAGGCGTAGCTTCAAATCCATGCAAAACAAATGGTTTAGCTACGAATACTTGTGATAAACATTATTTAGCTACAACTGCATGCAAAACAAACGAGTTAACTTCAAATCCATGCGATACACATGATTTAGCTTCAAATCAATGCGATGTAGAAGGTTTCGCTTCAAATCCATGCCATACACAAGATTTAGCTTCAAATCAATGCGATGTAGTAGGTTCAGCTTCAAATCCATGCGACACATATGATTTAGCTTCAAATACTTGCGATATAAGTGATATAGCTTCAAAAGCTGTAGGAAGAAACGAGGTAGTTTCAATTCCATGCGAGATACATGATTTAGCTTCAAATCAATGCGATGTGGAAGGTTTAGCTTCAAATTCAAGCGTAACACATGATTTAGCTTCAAATCAATTCGAAGGACAAGGCTTAGATTCAAATCCATGCGAAACAAATAATTTAGCTTCAAATCAATGCGATCTAGAAGGTTTAGCTTCAAATCCATGCGATACACATGATTTAGCTTCAAATACTTGCGATATAAGTGATCTAGCTTCAAATACAGGCGAAACGAACGAGTTAGCTTCAAATCCATGCGAAACACATGATTCAGCTGCAAATGAATGCGATGTAGAAGATTTAGCTTCAAATCCATGCGAAACACATTATTTAGCTGCAAATAGGTGCGAAGTAGAAGGCTTGGGTTCAAATCAATGCGATTCAAATGGTTCATCTTCAAATACTTGTGAAAGACATGATTTAGCTTCAACTGCATGCGAAACACATGATTTAGCTGCAAATCAATGCGATGTAGAAGGTTTAGCGTCAAATCCATGCAAAACACGCGATTTATCTTCCAATTAATGCGAAGTAGAAGGCTTAGCTTCAAATCCATGCGAATCAAATGGTTTAGCTACAAATACTTCTGATATTCATTATTTAGCTACAACTGCATGCGAAACTAACGAGTTAGATTCAAATCCATGCGAAACACACGATTTATCTTCAAATCAATGCGATGTAGAAGGTTTAGCTTCCAATCAATAAGAGGTAGAAGGTTTAGCTTCAAATCAATAGAATATAGAAGGTTTAGCTTCAAATCAATGCGATGTAGAAGGCTTAGCTTCAAATCCATACGAAACACATGATTTAGCTTCAAATCAATTCGAAGGTCAAGGCTTAGATTCAAATCCATGCCAAACAAATGATTTAGCTTCAAATGAATGCGAAGTAGTAGGCTTAGCTTCAAATCCATGCAAAACAAATGGTTTAGCTACAAATACTTGTGATACACATTATTTAGCTACAACTGCATGCGAAACAAACGAGTTAGCTTCAAATCCATGCGATACACATGATTCAGCTTCAAATCAATGCGATGTAGAAGGTTTAGCTTCAAATCCATGCCATACTCAAGATTTAGCTTCCAATCAATGCGATGTAGAAGGTTCAGCTTCAAATCCATGCGACACATATGATTTAGCTTCAAATACCTGCGATATAAGTGATATAGCTTCAAAAGCTGTAGGAACAAACGAGGTAGCTTCAATTCCATGCGAGACACATGATTTAGCTTCAAATCAATGCGATGTAGAAGGTTTAGCTTCAAATCATTAGAATGTAGAAGGTTTAGCTTCAAGTCAATGCGATGTAGAAGGTTTAGCTTCAAATCCATACGAAACACATGATTTAGCTTCAAATCAATTCGAAGGACAAGGCTTAGATTCAAATCCATGCGAAACAAATAATTTAGCTTCAAATAAATGCGATGTAGAAGGTTTAGCTTTAAATCCATGCGATACACATGATTTAGCATCAAATACTTGCGATATACGTTATTTAGATTTAACTGCATGCGCAACGAACGAGTTAGCTTTAACTCCATGCGAAACAAATGATTTAGCTTCAAATCAATGCGATGTAGAAGGTTTAGCTTCAAATCCATGCGAAACACATTATTTAGCTGCAAATAGGTGCGAAGTAGAAGGCTTGGGTTCAAATCAATGCGATTCAAATCGTTCATCTTCAAATACTTGTGAAAGACATGATTTAGCTTCAACTGCATGCGAAACACATGATTTAGCTGCAAATCAATGCGATGTAGAAGGTTTAGCGTCAAATCCATGCAAAACACGCGATTTATCTTCCAATTAATGCGAAGTAGAAGGCTTAGCTTCAAATCCATGCGAATCAAATGGTTTAGCTACAAATACTTGTGATATTCATTATTTAGCTACAACTGCATGCGAAACTAACGAGTTAGATTCAAATCCATGCGAAACACACGATTTATCTTCAAATCAATGCGATGTAGAAGGTTTAGCTTCCAACCAATAAGAGGTAGAAGGTTTAGCTTCAAATCAATAGAATATAGAAGGTTTAGCTTCAAATCAATGCGATGTAGAAGGCTTAGCTTCAAATCCATACGAAACACATGATTTAGCTTCAAATCAATTCGAAGGTCAAGGCTTAGATTCAAATCCATGCCAAACAAATGATTTAGCTTCAAATGAATGCGAAGTAGTAGGCTTAGCTTCAAATCCATGCAAAACAAATGGTTTAGCTACAAATACTTGTGATACACATTATTTAGCTACAACTGCATGCGAAACAAACGAGTTAGCTTCAAATCCATGCGATACACATGATTCAGCTTCAAATCAATGCGATGTAGAAGGTTTAGCTTCAAATCCATGCCATACTCAAGATTTAGCTTCCAATCAATGCGATGTAGAAGGTTCAGCTTCAAATCCATGCGACACATATGATTTAGCTTCAAATACTTGCGATATAAGTGATATAGCTTCAAAAGCTGTAGGAACAAACGAGGTAGCTTCAATTCCATGCGAGACACATGATTTAGCTTCAAATCAATGCGATGTAGAAGGTTTAGCTTCAAATCATTAGAATGTAGAAGGTTTAGCTTCAAGTCAATGCGATGTAGAAGGTTTAGCTTCAAATCCATACGAAACACATGATTTAGCTTCAAATCAATTCGAAGGACAAGGCTTAGATTCAAATCCATGCGAAACAAATAATTTAGCTTCAAATAAATGCGATGTAGAAGGTTTAGCTTTAAATCCATGCGATACACATGATTTAGCATCAAATACTTGCGATATACGTTATTTAGATTTAACTGCATGCGCAACGAACGAGTTAGCTTTAACTCCATGCGAAACAAATGATTTAGCTTCAAATCAATGCGATGTAGAAGGTTTAGCTTCAAATCCATGCGATACACAAGATTTAGCTTCAAATCAATGCGATGTAGTAGGATCAGATTCAAATCCATGCGACACATATGATTTAGCTTCAAATACTTGCGATATAAGTGATATAGCTTGAAAAGCTGGAGGAACAAACGAGGTTGCTTCAATTCCATGCGAAACACATGACTTAGCTTCAAATCAATGCGAAGTAGAAGGCGTAGCTTCAAATCCATGCAAAACAAATGGTTTAGCTACAAATACTTGTGATACACATTATTTAGCTACAACTGCATGCGAAACAAACGAGTTAGCTTCAAATCCATGCGATACACATGATTCAGCTTCAAATCAATGCGATGTAGAAGGTTTAGCTTCAAATCCATGCCATACTCAAGATTTAGCTTCCAATCAATGCGATGTAGAAGGTTCAGCTTCAAATCCATGCGACACATATTATTTAGCTTCAAATACTTGCGATATAAGTGATATAGCTTCAAAAGCAGTAGGAAAAAACGAGGTAGCTTCAATTCCATGCGAGACACATGATTTAGCTTCAAATCAATGCGATGTAGAAGGTTTAGCTTCAAATCCAAGCGTAACACATTATTTAGCTGCAAATCAATGCGATGAAGAAGGTTTAGCTTCAAATCATTAGAATGTAGAAGGTTTATTTTCAAGTCAATGCGATGTAGAAGGTTTAGCTTCAAATCAATACGAAACACATGATTTAGCTTCAAATCAATTCGAAGGACAAGGCTTAGATTCAAATCCATGCGAAACAAATAATTTAGCTTCAAATCAATGCGATGTAGAAGGTTTAGCTGTAAATCCATGCGATACACATGATTTAGCTTCAAATACTTGCGATATACGTTATTTAGATTTAACTGCATGCGCAACGAACGAGTTAGCCTTAACTCCATGCGAAACAAATGATTTAGCTTCAAATCAATGCGATGTAGAAGGTTTAGCTTCAAATCCATGCGATACACAAGATTTAGCTTCAAATCAATACGATGTAGTAGGATCAGCTTCAAATCCATGCGACACATATGATTTAGCTTCAAATACTTGCGATATAAGTGATATAGCTTGAAAAGCTGGAGGAACAAACGAGGTTGCTTCAATTCCATGCGAAACACATGATTTAGCTTCAAATCAATGCGAAGTAGAAGGCGTAGCTTCAAATCCATGCAAAACAAATGGTTTAGCTACAAATACTTGTGATACACATTATTTAGCTACAACTGCATGCGAAACAAACGAGTTAGCTTCAAATCCATGCGATACACATGATTCAGCTTCAAATCAATGCGATGTAGAAGGTTTAGCTTCAAATCCATGCCATACTCAAGATTTAGCTTCCAATCAATGCGATGTAGAAGGTTCAGCTTCAAATCCATGCGACACATATGATTTAGCTTCAAATACTTGCGATATACGTTATTTAGATTTAACTGCATGCGCAACGAACGAGTTAGCTGTAACTCCATGCGAAACAAATGATTTAGCTTCAAATCAATGCGATGTAGAAGGTTTAGCTTTAAATCCATGCGATACACAAGATTTAGCTTCAAATCAATGCGTTGTAGTAGGATCAGCTTCAAATCCATGCGACACATATGATTTAGCTTCAAATACTTGCGATATAAGTGATATAGCTTCAAAAGCTGTAGGAACAAACGAGGTAGCTTCAATTCCATGCGAGACACATGATTTAGCTTCAAATCAATGCGATGTAGAAGGTTTAGCTTCAAGTCCAAGCGTAACACATGATTTAGCTTCAAATACTTGCGATATAAGTGATATAGCTTCGAATACAGGCGAAACGAACGAGTTAGCTTCAAATCCATGCGAAACACATGATTCAGCTGCGAATCAATGCGATGTAGAAGGTTTAGCTTCAAATCCATGCCATACTCAAGATTTAGCTTCCAATCAATGCGATGTAGAAGGTTCAGCTTCAAATCCATGCGACACATATGATTTAGCTTCAAATACTTGCGATATAAGTGATATAGCTTCAAAAGCTGTAGGAACAAACGAGGTAGCTTCAATTCCATGCGAGACACATGATTTAGCTTCAAATCAATGCGATGTAGAAGGTTTAGCTTCAAATCCAAGCGTAACACATTATTTAGCTGCAAATCAATGCGATGAAGAAGGTTTAGCTTCAAATCATTAGAATGTAGAAGGTTTAGCTTCAAGTCAATGCGATGTAGAAGGTTTAGCTTCAAATCCATACGAAACACATGATTTAGTTTCAAATCAATTCGAAGGACAAGGCTTAGATTCAACTCCATGCGAAACAAATAATTTAGCTTCAAATCAATGCGATGTAGAAGGTTTAGCTTCAAATCCATGAGATACACAAGATTTAGCTTCAAATCAATGCGATGTAGTAGGTTCAGCTTCAAATCCATGCGACACATATGATTTAGCTTCAAATACTTGCGATATAAGTGATATAGCTTGAAAAGCTGGAGGAACAAACGAGGTTGCTTCAATTCCATGCGAAACACATGATTTAGCTTCAAATCAATGCGAAGTAGAAGGCGTAGCTTCAAATCCATGCAAAACAAATGGTTTAGCTACGAATACTTGTGATAAACATTATTTAGCTACAACTGCATGCGAAACAAACGAGTTAACTTCAAATCCATGCGATACACATGATTTAGCTTCAAATCAATGCGATGTAGAAGGTTTCGCTTCAAATCCATGCCATACACAAGATTTAGCTTCAAATCAATGCGATGTAGTAGGTTCAGCTTCAAATCCATGCGACACATATGATTTAGCTTCAAATACTTGCGATATAAGTGATATAGCTTCAAAAGCTGTAGGAACAAACGAGGTAGTTTCAATTCCATGCGAGATACATGATTTAGCTTCAAATCAATGCGATGTAGAAGGTTTAGCTTCAAATTCAAGCGTAACACATGATTTAGCTTCAAATACTTGCGATATAAGTGATATAGCTTCGAATACAGGCGAAACGATCGAGTTAGCTTCAAATCCATGCGAAACACATGACTCAGCTGCAAATCAATTCAATGTAGAAGGTTTAGCTTCAAATCCATGAGAAACACATTATTTAGCTGCAAATCAGTGCGAAGTAGTAGGCTCGGGTTCAAATCAATGCAATTCAGATGGTTCATCTTCAAATACTTGTGAAAGACATGATTTAGCTTCAACTGCATGCAAAAAACATGATTTAGCTTCAAATCAATGCGAAACACATGATTTAGCTTCAAATCAATGCGATGTAGAAGGTTTAGCTTCAAATCCATGCAAAACACGTGATTTATCTTCCAATTAATGCGATGTAGAAGGGTTAGCTTCAAATCCATACGAAACAAATGATTTAGCATCAAATCAATTCGAAGGACAAGGCTTAGATTCAAATCCATGCGAAACAAATGATTTAGCTTCAAATCAATGCGATGTAGAAGGTTTAGCTTCAAATCCATGCGATACACAAGATTTAGCTTCAAATCAATGCGATGTAGTAGGTTCAGCTTCAAATCCATGCGGCACATATGATTTAGCTTTAAATACTTGCGATATAAGTGACATAGTTTCAAATGGAGGCGAAACGAACGAGTTAGCTTCAAATCCATGCGAGACACATGATTTAGCTTCAAATAAATGCGATGTAGAAGGTTTAGCTTCAAATCCATGCGATACACAAGATTTAGCTTCAAATCAATGTGGTGTAGTAGGTTCAGCTTCAAATCCATGCGGCACATATGATTTAGCTTTAAATACTTGCGATATAAGTGACATAGTTTCAAATGGAGGCGAAACGAACGTGTTAGCTTCAAATCCATGCGAAGCACATGATTCAGCTGCAAATCAATGCGATGTAGAAGGTTTAGCTTCAAATCCATGCGAAACACATTATTTAGCTGCAAATCAGTGCGAAGTAGAAGGCTCGGGTTCCAATCAATGTGATTCAAATGGTTCATCTTCAAATACTTGTGAATGACGTGATTGAGCTTCAACTGCATGCGAAACACATGATTTAGCTTCAAATCAATGCGATGTAGAAGGTTTAGCTTCAAATCCATGCAATACACGTGATTTATCTTCCAATTAAAGCGAAGTAGAAGGCTTAGCTTCAAATCCATGCGAATAAAATGGTTTAGCTTCAAATACTTGTGATATACGTTATTTAGATTTAACTGCATGCGCAACGAACGAGTTAGCTTTAAATCCATGCGAAACAAATGATTTAGCTTCAAATCAATGCGATGTAGAAGGTTTAGCTTCAAATCCATGCGATACACAAGATTTAGCTTCAAATCAATGCGATGTAGGAGGTTCCGCTTCAAATCCATGCGACACATATGATTTAGCTTCAAATACTTGCGATATAAGTGATATAGCATCAAAAGCTGGAGGAACAAACGAGGTGGCTTCAATCCCGTGCGAAACAAATGATTTAGCTTCAAATACTTGTGATATACATTATTTAGCTACATCTGCATGCGAAACTAACGAGTTAGCTTCAAATCCATGCGAAACACACGATTTATCTTCAAATCCATGCGATGTAGAATGTTTGCTCCAAATCTATAAGAGGTAGAAGGTTTATCTTCAAATCAATGGAATATAGAGGGTTTAGCTTCAAATAAATGCGATGTAGAAGGTTTAGCTTCAAATCCATGCGACACATATGATTTAGCTTCAAATACTTGCGATATAAGTGATATAGCTTCAAAAGCTGTAGGAACAAACGAGGTAGCTTCAATTCCATGCGAGATACATGATTTAGCTTCAAATCAATGCCATTTAGAAGGTTTAGCTTCATATCCAAGTGTAACACATGATTTAGCTTCAAATATTTGCGATATAAGTGATATAGCTTCGAATACAGGCGAAACGAACGAGTTAGCTTCAAATCCATGCGAAACACATGAATCAGCTGCAAATCAATGCAATGTAGAAGGTTTAGCTTCAAATCCATGCGAAACACATGATTTAGCTGCAAATCAATGCGATGTAGAAGGTTTAGCTTCAAAACAATAAGAGGTAGAAGGTTTAGCTTCAAATCAATAGAATGTAGAAGGTTTAGCTTCAAATCAATGCGATTTAGAAGGTTTAGCTTCAAATCCATACGAAACAAATGATTTAGCATCAAATCAATTCGAAGGACAAGGCTTAGATTCAAATCCATGCGAAACAAATGATTTAGCTTCAAATCAATGCGATGTAGAAAGTTTAGCTTCAAATCCATGCGATACACAAGATTTAGCTTCAAATCAATGCGATGTAGTAGGTTCAGCTTCAAATCCATGCGGCACATATGATTTAGCTTTGAATACTTGCGATATAAGTGACATAGTTTCAAATGGAGGCGAAACGAACGAGTTAGCTTCAAATCCATGCGAAACACACGACTTATCTTCAAATCAATGCGATGTAGAAGGTTTGCTTCAAATCTATAAGAGGTAGATGGTTTAGCTTCAAATCAATGGAATATAGAAGGTTTAGCTTCAAATCAATGCGATGTAGAAGGTTTAGCTTCAAATCCATGCGAGACACATGAATTAGCTTCTAATCAATGCGATGTAGAAGGTTTAGCTTCAAATCCACGCGAAACAAATGATTTAGCTTCAAACACTTGAGGTATAAGTGATATAGCTTCAAATGCAGACTAATCAAACGAGTTAGCTTCAAAATCCACGCGATACACATGATTTAGCTTCAAACACTTGCGATATAAGTGATGTAGATTCAACTGCAGGCAAAACGAACGAGTTAGCTTCAAATCCATGCGAAACAAATAATTTAGCTGCAGATCAATGTGATGTAGAACGTTTAGCTTCAAATCCATGCGATATACAAGATTTAGCTTCAAATCAATGCGGTGTAGTAGGTTCAGCTTCAAATCCATGCGATATAAGTGATATAGCTTCAAAAGCAGGAGGAACAAACGAGGTAGCTTCAATTCTATGCGAAACAAATGATTTAGCTTCAAATCAATGCGAAGTAGAAGCCGTAGCTTCAAATCCATCCGAAACAAATGGTTTAGCTACAAATACTTGTGATATACATTATTTAGCTACAACTGCATGCGAAACTAACGAGTAAGCTTCAAATCTATGCGAAACACACGATTTATGTTCAAATCAATGCGATGTAGAAGGTTTAGCTTCAAATCCATGCGACACACAAGATTTAGCTTCAAATGAATGCGATGTAGCAGGTTCAGCTTCAAATCCATGCGACACATATGATTTAGCTTCAAATACTTGCGATATAAGTGATATAGCTTCAAAAGCTGTAGGAACAAACGAGGTAGCTTCAATTCCATGCGAGACACATGATTTAGCTTCAAATCAATGCGATGTAGAAGGTTCAGCTTCAAATCCATACGAAACACACGATTTAGCTTCAAATCAATTCGAAGTACAATTCTTAGATTCAAATCCATACGAAACAAATGCTTTAGCTTCAAATCAATGCGAAGTAGAAGGCGTAGATTCAAATCCATGCGAAACAAATGGTTTAGCTACAAATACTTGTGATATACATTATTTAGCTACAACTGCATGCGAAACTGACGAGTTAGCTTCAAATCCATGCGATACACATGATTTAGCTTCAAATCAATGCGATGTGGAAGGTTCAGCTTCAAATCCATGCGACACATATGATTTAGCTTCAAATACTTGCGATATAAGTGATATAGCTTCAAAAGCTGGAGGAACAAACGAGGATGCTTCAATTCCATGCGCAACAAATGATTTAACTTCAAATCAATGCGAAGTAGAAGGCATAGCTTCAGATCCATGCGAAACAAATGGATTAGCTACAAATACTTGTGATATACATTATTTAGCTACAACTGCATGCGGAACAAACGAGTTTGCTTCAAATCCATGCGAGAGATACGATTTAGCTGCAAATACTTGCGATATAAGTGATATAGCTTCAAAAGCTGGAGGAACAAACTAGGTGGCTACAATTCCATGCGAAACAAATGATTTAGCTTCAAATCAATGCGAAGTAGAAGGCGTAGCTTCAAATCCATGCGAAACAAATGGTTTAGCTACAAATACTTGTGATTTACATTATTTAGCTACAACTGCTTGCGAAACTAACGAGTTAGCTTAAAATCCATGCGAAACACACGATTTATCTTCAAATCAATGCGATGTAGAAGGTTTTGCTTCAAATCCATGCAAAACACGTGATTTATCTTCCAATTAATGCGAAGTAGAAGGCTTAGCTTCAAATCCATGCGAATCAAATGGTTTAGCTTCACATACTTGTGATATACGTTATTTAGATTTAACTGCATGCGCAACGAACGAGTTAGTTTCAAATCCATGCGAAACACATGATTTAGCTGCAAATCAATGCGATGTAGAATGTTTAGCTTCAAATCCATGCGATACACATGATTAAGCTTCAAATCAATGCGATGTTTATAGTTTGCTTCAAATCCATGCGATACACAAGATTTAGCTTCAAATCAATGCGATGTAGTAGGTTCAGCTTCAAATCCATGCGATATAAGTGATATAGCTTCAAAAGCAGGAGGAACAAACGAGGTAGCTTCAATTCCATGCAAGACAAATGCTTTAGCTACAAATCAATGCGAAGTAGAAGGCGTAGCTTCAAATCCATGCGAAACAAATGGTTTAGCTACAAATACTTGTGATATAGATTATTTAGCTACAACTGCATGCGAAACTAACGAGTTAGCTTCAAATCCATGCGAAACACACGATTTATCTTCAAATCAATGCGATGTAGAAGGTTTGCTTCAAATCAATAATAGGTAGATGGTTTAGCTTCAAATCAATAGAATATAGAAGGTTTAGCTTCAAATAAATGCGATGTAGAAGGTTTAGCTTCAAATACATACGACACACATGATTTAGATTCAAATCAATTCGAAGGACAAGGCATAGATTCAAATCCATGCGAAAGAAACGATTTAGCTTCAAATGAATGCGAAGTAGAAGGCGTAGCTTCAAATCTATGCGAATCAAATGGTTTAGCTACAAATACTTGTGATATACATTATTTAGCTACAACTGCGTGCGAAACTAACGAGTTAGCTTCAAATCCATGCGATACACATGATTTAGCTTCAAATCAATGAGATGTGAAAGGTTTAGCTTCAAATCCATGCGATACACAAGATTTAGCTTCAAATCAATGCGATGTAGTAGGTTCAGCTTCAATTCCATGCGACACATATGATTTAGCTTCAAATACTTGCGATATAAGTGATATAGCTTCAAAAGCTGGAGGAACAAACGAGGAAGCTTCAATTCCATGCGAAACAAATGGTTTAACTTCAAATCAATGCGAAGTAGAAGGCTTAGCTTCAGATCCATGCGATACACAAGATTTAGCTTCAAATCAATGCAATGTAGTAGGTTCAGCTTCAAATCCATGCGATATAAGTGATATAGCTTCAAAAGCAGGAGGAACAAACGAGGTAGCTTCAATTCCATGCGAAACAAATGATTTAGCTTCAAATCAATGCGAAGTAGAAGGCGTAGCTTCAAATCCATGCGAAACAAATGATTTATCTTCCAATTAATGCGAAGTAGAAGGCTTAGCTTCAAATCCATGCGAATCAAATGGTTTAGCTTCACATACTTGTGCTATACGTTATTTAGATTTAACTGCATGCGCAACGAACGAGTTAGTTTCAAATCCATGCGAAACACATGATTTAGCTGCAAATCAATGCGATGTAGAATGTTTAGCTTCAAATCCATGCGATACACATGATTAAGCTTCAAATCAATGCGATGTTGATAGTTTGCTTCAAATCCATGCGATACACAAGATTTAGCTTCAAATCAATGCGATGTAGTAGGTTCAGCTTCAAATCCATGCGATACAAGTGATATAGCTTCAAAAGCAGGAGGAACAAACGAGGTAGCTTCAATTCCATGCAAGACAAATGCTTTAGCTTCAAATCAATGCGAAGTAGAAGGCGTAGCTTCAAATCTATGCGAAACAAATGGTTTAGCTACAAATACTTGTGATATACATTATTTAGCTACAACTGCGTGCGAAACTAACGAGTTAGCTTCAAATCCATGCGAAACACACGATTTATATTCAAATCAATGCGATGTAGAAGGTTTGCTTCAAATCAATAATAGGTAGATGGTTTAGCTTCAAATCATAGAATATAGAAGGTTTAGCTTCAAATAAATGCGATGTAGAAGGTTTAGCTTCACATCCATACGACACACATGATTTAGATTCAAATCAATTCGAAGGACAAGGCATAGATTCAAATCCATGCGAAACAAACGATTTAGCTTCAAATGAATGCGAAGTAGAAGGCTTGGCTTCAAATCCATGCAAAACAAATGGTTTAACTACAAATACTTGTGATATACATTATTTAGCTACAACTGCATGCGAAACAAACGAGTTAACTTCATATCCATGCGATACACATGATTCAGCTTAAAATCAATGCGATGTAGAAGGTTTAGCGTCAAATCCATGCCATACACAAGATTTAGCTTCAAATCAATGCGATGGAGAAGGTTCAGCTTCAAATCCATACGAAACACATGATTTAGCTACAAATCAAATCGAAGTACAATGCTTAGATTCAAATCCATGCGAAACAAATGCTTTAGCTTCAAATCAATGCGAAGTAGAAGGCGTAGCTTCAAATCTATGCGAAACAAATGGTTTAGCTACAAATACTTGTGATATACATTATTTAGCTACAACTGCATGCGAAACTGACGAGTTAGCTTCAAATCCATGCGATACACATGATTTAGCTTCAAATCAATGCGATGTGGAAGGTTCAGCTTGAAATCCATGCGACACATATGATTTAGCTTCAAATACTTGCGATATAAGTGATATAGCTTCAAAAGCTGGAGGAACAAACGAGGATGCTTCAATTCTATGCGCAACAAATGATTTAACTTCAAATCAATGCGAAGTAGAAGGCTTAGCTTCAGATCCATGCGAAACAAATGGATTAGCTACAAATACTTGTGATATACATTATTTAGCTACAACTGCATGCGGAACAAACGAGTTTGCTTCAAATCCATGCGAGAGATACGATTTAGCTGCAAATACTTGCGATATAAGTGATATAGCTTCAAAAGCTTGAGGAACAAACTAGGTGGCTACAATTCCATGCGAAACAAATGATTTAGCTTCAAATCAATGCGAAGTAGAAGGCGTAGCTTCAAATCCATGCGAAACAAATGGTTTAGCTACAAATACTTGTGATTTACATTATTTAGCTACAACTGCTTGCGAAACTAACGAGTTAGCTTAAAATCCATGCGAAACACACGATTTATCTTCAAATCAATGCGATGTAGAAGGTTTTGCTTCAAATCCATGCAAAACACGTGATTTATCTTCCAATTAATGCGAAGTAGAAGGCTTAGCTTCAAATCCATGCGAATCAAATGGTTTAGCTTCACATACTTGTGCTATACGTTATTTAGATTTAACTGCATGCGCAACGAACGAGTTAGTTTCAAATCCATGCGAAACACATGATTTAGCTGCAAATCAATGCGATGTAGAATGTTTAGCTTCAAATCCATGCGATACACATGATTAAGCTTCAAATCAATGCGATGTTGATAGTTTGCTTCAAATCCATGCGATACACAAGATTTAGCTTCAAATCAATGCGATGTAGTAGGTTCAGCTTCAAATCCATGCGATATAAGTGATATAGCTTCAAAAGCAGGAGGAACAAACGAGGTAGCTTCAATTCCATGCAAGACAAATGCTTTAGCTTCAAATCAATGCGAAGTAGAAGGCGTAGCTTCAAATCTATGCGAAACAAATGGTTTAGCTACAAATACTTGTGATATACATTATTTAGATACAACTGCGTGCGAAACTAACGAGTTAGCTTCAAATCCATGCGAAACACACGATTTATCTTCAAATCAATGCGATGTAGAAGGTTTGCTTCAAATCAATAATAGGTAGATGGTTTAGCTTCAAATCAATAGAATATAAAAGGTTTAGCTTCAAATAAATGCGATGTAGAAGGTTTAGCTTCAAATCCATATGACACACATGATTTAGATTCAAATCAATTCGAAGGACAAGGCATAGATTCAAATCCATGCGAAACAAACGATTTAGCTTCAAATGAATGCGAAGTAGAAGGCGTAGCTTCAAATCTATGCGAAACAAATGGTTTAGCTACTAATACTTGTGATATACATTATTTAGCTACAACTGCGTGCGAAACTAACGAGTCAGCTTCAAATCCATGCGAAACACACGATTTATCTTCAAATCAATGCGATGTAGAAGGTTTGCTTCAAATCAATAATAGGTAGATGGTTTAGCTTCAAATCAATAGAATATAAAAGGTTTAGCTTCAAATAAATGCGATGTAGAAGGTTTAGCTTCAAATCCATGCGGTACACATGATTAAGCTTCAAATCAATGCGATGTTGATAGTTTGCTTCAAATCCATGCGATACACAAGATTTAGCTTCAAATAAATGCGATGTAGTAGGTTCAGCTTCAAATCCATGCGATATAAGTGATATAGCTTCAAAAGCAGGAGGAACAAACGAGGTAGCTTCAATTCCATGCAAGACAAATGCTTTAGCTTCAAATCAATGCGAAGTAGAAGACGTAGCTTCAAATCCATGCGAAACAAATGGTTTAGCTACAAATACTTGTGATATAGATTATTTAGCTACAGCTGCATGCGAAACTAACGAGTTAGCTTCAAATCCATGCGAAACACACGATTTATATTCATATCAATGCGATGTAGAAGGTTTGCTTCAAATCAATAATAGGTAGATGGTTTAGCTTCAAATCATAGAATATAGAAGGTTTAGCTTCAAATAAATGCGATGTAGAAGGTTTAGCTTCACATCCATACGACACACATGATTTAGATTCAAATCAATTCGAAGGACAAGGCATAGATTCAAATCCATGCGAAACAAACGATTTAGCTTCAAATGAATGCGAAGTAGAAGGCTTGGCTTCAAATCCATGCAAAACAAATGGTTTAACTACAAATACTTGTGATATACATTATTTAGCTACAACTGCATGCGAAACAAACGAGTTAACTTCATATCCATGCGATACACATGATTCAGCTTAAAATCAATGCGATGTAGAAGGTTTAGCGTCAAATCCATGCCATACACAAGATTTAGCTTCAAATCAATGCGATGTAGTAGGTTCAGCTTCAAATCCATGCGACACATATGATTTAGCTTCAAATACTTGCGATATAAGTGATATAGCTTCAAAAACTGTAGGAACAAACGAGGTAGCTTCAATTCCATGCAAGACACATGATTTAGCTTCAAATCAATGCGATGGAGAAGGTTCAGCTTCAAATCCATACGAAACACATGATTTAGCTACAAATCAAATCGAAGTACAATGCTTAGATTCAAATCCATGCGAAACAAATGCTTTAGCTTCAAATCAATGCGAAGTAGAAGCCGTAGCTTCAAATCTATGCGAAACAAATGGTTTAGCTACAAATACTTGTGATATACATTATTTAGCTACAACTGCGTGCGAAACTAACGAGTTAGCTTCAAATCCATGCGATACACATGATTTAGCTTCAAATCAATGCGATGTGGAAGGTTTAGCTTCAAATCCATGCGATACACAAGATTTAGCTTCAAATCAATGCGATGTAGTAGGTTCAGCTTCAAATACATGTGACACATATGATTTAGCTTCAAATACTTGCGATATAAGTGATATAGCTTCAAAAGCTGGAGGAACAAACGAGGAAGCTTCAATTCCA
Organism: Megalopta genalis; assembly: GCF_051020955.1. Lineage (NCBI taxonomy): Eukaryota > Metazoa > Arthropoda > Insecta > Hymenoptera > Halictidae > Megalopta > Megalopta genalis. The sequence goes on from NW_027477164.1 coordinate 37,205, forward strand.
TGCGAAACAAATGATTTAACTTCAAATCAATGCGAAGTAGAAGGCTTAGCTTCAGATCCATGCGATACACAAGATTTAGCTTCAAATCAATGCGATGTAGTAGGTTCAGCTTCAAATCCATGCGATATAAGTGATATAGCTTCAAAAGCAGGAGGAACAAACGAGGTAGCTTCAATTCCATGCGAAACAAATGATTTAGCTTCAAATCAATGCGAAGTAGAAGGCGTAGCTTCAAATCCATGCGAAACAAATGATTTATCTTCCAATTAATGCGAAGTAGAAGGCTTAGCTTCAAATCCATGCGAATCAAATGGTTTAGCTTCACATACTTGTGATATACGTTATTTAGATTTAACTGCATGCGCAACGAACGAGTTAGTTTCAAATCCATGCGAAACACATGATTTAGCTGCAAATCAATGCGATGTAGAATGTTTAGCTACAAATCCATGCGATACACATGATTAAGCTTCAAATCAATGCGATGTTGATAGTTTGCTTCAAATCCATGCGATACACAAGATTTAGCTTCAAATCAATCCGATGTAGTAGGTTCAGCTTCAAATCCATGCGATATAAGTGATATAGCTTCAAAAGCAGGAGGAACAAACGAGGTAGCTTCAATTCCATGCAAGACAAATGCTTTAGCTTCAAATCAATGCGAAGTAGAAGGCGTAGCTTCAAATCCATGCGAAACAAATGGTTTAGCTACAAATACTTGTGATATAGATTGTTTAGCTACAACTGCATGCGAAACTAACGAGTTAGCTTCAAATCCATGCGAAACACACGATTTATCTTCAAATCAATGCGATGCAGAAAGTTTGCTTCAAATCAATAATAGGTAGATGGTTTAGCTTCAAATCAATAGAATATAGAAGGTTTAGCTTCAAATAAATGCGATGTAGAAGGTTTAGCTTCAAATCCATACGACACACATGATTTAGATTCTAATCAATTCGAAAGACAAGGCATAGATTCAAATCCATGCGAAACAAACGATTTAGCTTCAAATGAATGCGAAGTAGAAGGCTTGGCTTCAAATCCATGCAAAACAAATGGTTTAACTACAAATACTTGTGATATACATTATTTAGCTACAACTGCATGCGAAACAAACGAGTTAACTTCATATCCATGCGATACACATGATTTAGCTTCAAATCAATGCGATGTAGAAGGTTTAGCTTCAAATCCATGCCATACACAAGATATAGCTTCAAATCAATGCGATGTAGTAGGTTCAGCTTCAAATCCATGCGATATAAGTGATATAGCTTCAAAAGCAGGAGGAACAAACGAGGTAGCTTCAATTCCATGCGAAACAAATGATTTAGCTTCAAATCAATGCGAAGTAGAAGGCGTAGCTTCAAATCCATGCGAAACAAATGATTTATCTTCCAATTAATGCGAAGTAGAAGGCTTAGCTTCAAATCTATGCGAATCAAATGGTTTAGCTTCACATACTTGTGATATACGTTATTTAGATTTAACTGCATGCGCAACGAACGAGTTAGTTTCAAATCCATGCGAAACACATGATTTAGCTGCAAATCAATGCGATGTAGAATGTTTAGCTTCAAATCCATGCGATACACATGATTAAGCTTCAAATCAATGCGATGTTGATAGTTTGCTTCAAATCCATGCGATACACAAGATTTAGCTTCAAATCAATGCGATGTAGTAGGTTCAGCTTCAAATCAATGCGATATAACTGATATAGCTTCAAAAGCAGGAGGAACAAACGAGGTAGCTTCAATTCCATGCAAGACAAATGCTTTAGCTTCAAATCAATGCGAAGTAGAAGGCGTAGCTTCAAATCCATGCGAAAGAAATGGTTTAGCTACAAATACTTGTGATATACATTATTTAGCTACAACTGCATGCGAAACTAACGAGTTAGCTTCAAATCCATGCGAAACACACGATTTATCTTCAAATCAATGCGATGTAGAAGGTTTGCTTCAAATCAATAATAGGTAGATGGTTTAGCTTCAAATCAATAGAATATAAAAGGTTTAGCTTAAAATCAATGCGATGTAGAAGGTTTAGCGTCAAATCCATGCCATACACAAGATTTAGCTTCAAATCAATGCGATGTAGTAGGTTCAGCTTCAAATCCATGCGACACATATGATTTAGCTTCAAATACTTGCGATATAAGTGATATAGCTTCAAAAGCTGTAGGAACAAACGAGGTAGCTTCAATTCCATGCAAGACACATGATTTAGCTTCAAATCAATGCGATGGAGAAGGTTCAGCTTCAAATCCATACGAAACACATGATTTAGCTACAAATCAAATCGAAGTACAATGCTTAGATTCAAATCCATGCGAAACAAATGCTTTAGCTTCAAATCAATGCGAAGTAGAAGCCGTAGCTTCAAATCTATGCGAAACAAATGGTTTAGCTACAAATACTTGTGATATACATTATTTAGCTACAACTGCGTGCGAAACTAACGAGTTAGCTTCAAATCCATGCGATACACATGATTTAGCTTCAAATCAATGCGATGTGGAAGGTTTAGCTTCAAATCCATGCGATACACAAGATTTAGCTTCAAATCAATGCGATGTAGTAGGTTCAGCTTCAAATACATGTGACACAAATGATTTAGCTTCAAATACTTGCGATATAAGTGATATAGCTTCAAAAGCTGGAGGAACAAACGAGGAAGCTTCAATTCCATGCGAAACAAATGATTTAACTTCAAATCAATGCGAAGTAGAAGGCTTAGCTTCAGATCCATGCGATACACAAGATTTAGCTTCAAATCAATGCGATGTAGTAGGTTCAGCTTCAAATCCATGCGATATAAGTGATATAGCTTCAAAAGCAGGAGGAACAAACGAGGTAGCTTCAATTCCATGCGAAACAAATGATTTAGCTTCAAATCAATGCGAAGTAGAAGGCGTAGCTTCAAATCCATGCGAAACAAATGATTTATCTTCCAATTAATGCGAAGTAGAAGGCTTAGCTTCAAATCCATGCGAATCAAATGGTTTAGCTTCACATACTTGTGATATACGTTATTTAGATTTAACTGCATGCGCAACGAACGAGTTAGTTTCAAATCCATGCGAAACACATGATTTAGCTGCAAATCAATGCGATGTAGAATGTTTAGCTTCAAATCCATGCGATACACATGATTCAGCTTCAAATCAATGCGATGTTGATAGTTTGCTTCAAATCCATGCGATACACAAGATTTAGCTTCAAATCAATCCGATGTAGTAGGTTCAGCTTCAAATCCATGCGATATAAGTGATATAGCTTCAAAAGCAGGAGGAACAAACGAGGTAGCTTCAATTCCATGCAAGACAAATGCTTTAGCTTCAAATCAATGCGAAGTAGAAGGCGTAGCTTCAAATCCATGCGAAACAAATGGTTTAGCTACAAATACTTGTGATATAGATTGTTTAGCTACAACTGCATGCGAAACAAACGAGTTAACTTCATATCCATGCGATACACATGATTTAGCTTCAAATCAATGCGATGTAGAAGGTTTAGCTTCAAATCCATGCCATACACAAGATATAGCTTCAAATCAATGCGATGTAGTAGGTTCAGTTTCAAATCCATGCGACACATATGATTTAGCTTCAAATAATTGCGACATAAGTGATATAGCTTCAAAAGCTGTAGGAACAAACGAGGTAGCTTCAATTCCATGCGAGACACATGATTTAGCTTCAAATCAATGCGATGTAGAAGGTTCAGCTTCAAATCCATGCGACACATATGATTTAGCTTCAAATACTTGCGATATAAGTGATATAGCTTCAAAAGCTGTAGGAACAAACGAGGTAGCTTCAATTCCATGCAAGACACATGATTTAGCTTCAAATCAATGCGATGGAGAAGGTTCAGCTTCAAATCCATACGAAACACATGATTTAGCTACAAATCAAATCGAAGTACAATGCTTAGATTCAAATCCATGCGAAACAAATGCTTTAGCTTCAAATCAATGCGATGTAGAAGGCGTAGCTTCAAATCTATGCGAAACAAATGGTTTAGCTACAAATACTTGTGATATACATTATTTAGCTACAACTGCGTGCGAAACTAACGAGTAAGCTTCAAATCCATGCGATACACATGATTTAGCTTCAAATCAATGCGATGTGGAAGGTTTAGCTTCAAATCCATGCGATACACAAGATTTAGCTTCAAATCAATGCGATGTAGTAGGTTCAGCTTCAAATACATGCGACACATATGATTTAGCTTCAAATACTTGCGATATAAGTGATATAGCTTCAAAAGCTGGAGGAACAAACGAGGAAGCTTCAATTCCATGCGAAACAAATGATTTAACTTCAAATCAATGCGAAGTAGAAGGCTTAGCTTCAGATCCATGCGATACACAAGATTTAGCTTCAAATCAATGCGATGTAGTAGGTTCAGCTTCAAATCCATGCGATATAAGTGATATAGCTTCAAAAGCAGGAGGAACAAACGAGGTAGCTTCAATTCCATGCGAAACAAATGATTTAGCTTCAAATCAATGCGAAGTAGAAGGCGTAGCTTCAAATCCATGCGAAACAAATGATTTATCTTCCAATTAATGCGAAGTAGAAGGCTTAGCTTCAAATCCATGCGAATCAAATGGTTTAGCTTCACATACTTGTGATATACGTTATTTAGATTTAACTGCATGCGCAACGAACGAGTTAGTTTCAAATCCATGCGAAACACATGATTTAGCTGCAAATCAATGCGATGTAGAATGTTTAGCTTCAAATCCATGCGATACACATGATTAAGCTTCAAATCAATGCGATGTTGATAGTTTGCTTCAAATCCATGCGATACACAAGATTTAGCTTCAAATCAATGCGATGTAGTAGGTTCAGCTTCAAATCAATGCGATATAACTGATATAGCTTCAAAAGCAGGAGGAACAAACGAGGTAGCTTCAATTCCATGCAAGACAAATGCTTTAGCTTCAAATCAATGCGAAGTAGAAGGCGTAGCTTCAAATCCATGCGAAACAAATGGTTTAGCTACAAATACTTGTGATATACATTATTTAGCTACAACTGCATGCGAAACTAACGAGTTAGCTTCAAATCCATGCGAAACACACGATTTATCTTCAAATCAATGCGATGTAGAAGGTTTGCTTCAAATCAATAATAGGTAGATGGTTTAGCTTCAAATCAATAGAATATAAAAGGTTTAGCTTCAAATAAATGCGATGTAGAAGGTTTAGCTTCAAATCCATGCGGTACACATGATTAAGCTTCAAATCAATGCGATGTGATAGTTTGCTTCAAATCCATGCGATACACAAGATTTAGCTTCAAATAAATGCGATGTAGTAGGTTCAGCTTCAAATCCATGCGATATAAGTGATATAGCTTCAAAAGCAGGAGGAACAAACGAGGTAGCTTCAATTCCATGCAAGACAAATGCTTTAGCTTCAAATCAATGCGAAGTAGAAGACGTAGCTTCAAATCCATGCGAAACAAATGGTTTAGCTACAAATACTTGTGATATAGATTATTTAGCTACAGCTGCATGCGAAACTAACGAGTTAGCTTCAAATCCATGCGAAACACACGATTTATATTCAAATCAATGCGATGTAGAAGGTTTGCTTCAAATCAATAATAGGTAGATGGTTTAGCTTCAAATCATAGAATATAGAAGGTTTAGCTTCAAATAAATGCGATGTAGAAGGTTTAGCTTCACATCCATACGACACACATGATTTAGATTCAAATCAATTCGAAGGACAAGGCATAGATTCAAATCCATGCGAAACAAACGATTTAGCTTCAAATGAATGCGAAGTAGAAGGCTTGGCTTCAAATCCATGCAAAACAAATGGTTTAACTACAAATACTTGTGATATACATTATTTAGCTACAACTGCATGCGAAACAAACGAGTTAACTTCATATCCATACGATACACATGATTCAGCTTAAATCAATGCGATGTAGAAGGTTTAGCGTCAAATCCATGCCATACACAAGATTTAGCTTCAAATCAATGCGATGTAGTAGGTTCAGCTTCAAATCCATGCGACACATATGATTTAGCTTCAAATACTTGCGATATAAGTGATATAGCTTCAAAAGCTGTAGGAACAAACGAGGTAGCTTCAATTCCATGCGAAACAAATGATTTAGCTTCAAATCAATGCGAAGTAGAAGGCGTAGCTTCAAATCCATGCGAAACAAATGATTTATCTTCCATTTAATGCGAAGTAGAAGGCTTAGCTTCAAATCCATGCGAATCAAATGGTTTAGCTTCACATACTTGTGATATACGTTATTTAGATTTAACTGCATGCGCAACGAACGAGTTAGTTTCAAATCCATGCGAAACACATGATTTAGCTGCAAATCAATGCGATGTAGAATGTTTAGCTTCAAATCCATGCGATACACATGATTAAGCTTCAAATCAATGCGATGTTGATAGTTTGCTTCAAATCCATGCGATACACAAGATTTAGCTTCAAATCAATCCGATGTAGTAGGTTCAGCTTCAAATCCATGCGATATAAGTGATATAGCTTCAAAAGCAGGAGGAACAAACGAGGTAGCTTCAATTCCATGCAAGACAAATGCTTTAGCTTCAAATCAATGCGAAGTAGAAGGTGTAGCTTCAAATCCATGCGAAACAAATGGTTTAGCTACAAATACTTGTGATATAGATTATTTAGCTACAACTGCATGCGAAACTAACGAGTTAGCTTCAAATCCATGCGAAACACACGATTTATCTTCAAATCAATGCGATGTAGAAAGTTTGCTTCAAATCAATAATAGGTAGATGGTTTAGCTTCAAATCAATAGAATATAGAAGGTTTAGCTTCAAATAAATGCGATGTAGAAGGTTTAGCTTCAAATCCATACGACACACATGATTTAGATTCTAATCAATTCGAAAGACAAGGCATAGATTCAAATCCATGCGAAACAAACGATTTAGCTTCAAATGAATGCGAAGTAGAAGGCTTGGCTTCAAATCCATGCAAAACAAATGGTTTAACTACAAATACTTGTGATATACATTATTTAGCTACAACTGCATGCGAAACAAACGAGTTAACTTCATATCCATGCGATACACATGATTTAGCTTCAAATCAATGCGATGTAGAAGGTTTAGCTTCAAATCCATGCCATACACAAGATATAGCTTCAAATCAATGCGATGTAGTAGGTTCAGTTTCAAATCCATGCGACACATATGATTTAGCTTCAAATAATTGCGATATAAGTGATATAGCTTCAAAAGCTGTAGGAACAAACGAGGTAGCTTCAATTCCATGCGAGACACATGATTTAGCTTCAAATCAATGCGATGTAGAAGGTTCAGCTTCAAATCCATACGAAACACATGATTTAGCTACAAATCAAATCGAAGTACAATGCTTAGATTCAAATCCATGCGAAACAAATGCTTTAGCTTCAAATCAATGCGAAGTAGAAGGCGTAGCTTCAAATCTACGCGAAACAAATGGTTTAGCTACAAATACTTGTGATATACATTATTTAGCTACAACTGCGTGCGAAACTAACGAGTTAGCTTCAAATCCATGCGATATACATGATTTAGCTTCAAATCAATGCGATGTGGAAGGTTTAGCTTCAAATCCATGCGATACACAAGATTTAGCTTCAAATCAATGCGATGTAGTAGGTTCAGCTTCAATTCCATGCGACACATATGATTTAGCTTCAAATACTTGCGATATAAGTGATATAGCTTCAAAAGCTGGAGGAACAAACGAGGAAGCTTCAATTCCATGCGAAACAAATGATTTAACTTCAAATCAATGCGAAGTAGAAGGCTTAGCTTCAGATCCATGCGATACACAAGACTTAGCTTCAAATCAATGCGATGTGGAAGGTTTAGCTTCAAATCCATGCGATACACAAGATTTAGCTTCAAATCAATGCGATGTAGTAGGTTCAGCTTCAATTCCATGCGACACATATGATTTAGCTTCAAATACTTGCGATGTAAGTGATATAGCTTCAAAAGCTGGAGGAACAAACGAGGTAGCTTCAATTCCATGCGAAACAAATGATTTAGCTTCAAATCAATGCGAAGTAGAAGGCGTAGCTTCAAATCCATGCCAAACAAATGATTTATCTTCCAATTAATGCGAAGTAGAAGGCTTAGCTTCAAATCCATGCGAATCAAATGGTTTAGCTTCACATACTTGTGATATACGTTATTCAGATTTAACTGCATGCGCAACGATCGAGTTAGTTTCAAATCCATGCGAAACACATGATTTAGCTGCAAATCAATGCGATGTAGAATGTTTAGCTACAAATCCATGCCATACACAAGATTTAGCTTCAAATCTATGCGATGTAGTAGGTTCAGCTTCAAATCCATGCGACACATATGATTTAGCTTCAAATACTTGCGATATAAGTGATATAGCTTCAAAAGCTGTAGGAACAAACGAGGTAGCTTCAATACCATGCGAGACACATGATTTAGCTTCAAATCAATGCGATGTAGAAGGTTCAGCTTCAAATCCATACGAAACACATGATTTAGCTACAAATCAAATCGAAGTACAATGCTTAGATTCAAATCCAAGCGAAACAAATGCTTTAGCTTCAAATCAATGCGAAGTAGAAGGCGTAGCTTCAAATCTATGCGAAACAAATGGTTTAGCTACAAATACTTGTGATATATATTATTTAGCTACAACTGCGTGCGAAACTAACGAGTTAGCTTCAAATCCATGCGATAGACATGATTTAGCTTCAAATCAATGCGATGTGGAAGGTTTAGCTTCAAATCCATGCGATACACAAGATTTAGCTTCAAATCAATGCGATGTAGTAGGTTCAGCTTCAATTCCATGCGACACATATGATTTAGCTTCAAATACTTGCGATATAAGTGATATAGCTTCAAAAGCAGGAGGAACATACGAGGTAGCTTCAATTCCATGCGAAACAAATGATTTAGCTTCAAATCAATGCGAAGTAGAAGGCGTAGCTTCAAATCCATGCGAAACAAATGATTTAGCTACAAATACTTGTGATATACATTATTTAGCTACAACTGCATGCGAAACTAACGAGTTAGCTTCAAATCCAAGCGAAACACACGATGTATCTTCAAATCAAGGTGTAGCAAGATGTAGAAGGTTTAGCTTCAAATCAATAAGAGGTAGAAGGTTTAGCTTCGAATCAATAGAATATAGTAGGTTTAGCTTCAAATCAATGCGATGTAGAATGTTTAGCTTCAAATCCATGCGATACACAAGATTTAGCTTCAAATCAATGCAATATAGTGGGTTCAGCTTCAAATCCATGCGACACATATGATTTAGCTTCAAATACTTGCGATATAAGTGATATAGCTTCAAAAGCTGTAGGAACAAACGAGGTAGCTTCAATTCCATGCGAGACACATGATTTAGCTTCAAATCAATTCGATGTAGAAGGTTCAGCTTCAAATCCATACGAAACACACGATTTAGCTTCAAATCAATTCGAAGTACAATGCTTAGATTCAAATCCATACGAAACAAATGCTTTAGCTTCAAATCAATGCGAAGTAGAAGGCGTAGATTCAAATCCATGCGAAACAAATGGTTTAGCTACAAATACTTGTGATATACATTATTTAGCTACAACTGCATGCGAAACTGACGAGTTAGCTTCAAATCCATGCGATACACATGATTTAGCTTCAAATCAATGCGATGTGGAAGGTTTAGCTTCAAATCCATGCGACACATATGATTTAGCTTCAAATACTTGCGATATAAGTGATATAGCTTCAAAAGCTGGAGGAACAAACGAGGATGCTTCAATTCCATGCGCAACAAATGATTTAACTTCAAATCAATGCGAAGTAGAAGGCTTAGCTTCAGATCCATGCGAAACAAATGGATTAGCTACAAATACTTGTGATATACATTATTTAGCTACAACTACCATGTGGAACAAATGAGTTTGCTTCAAATCCATGCGAGACATACGATTTAGCTGCAAATACTTGCGATATAAGTGATATTGCTTCAAAAGCTGGAGGAACAAACTAGGTGGCTACAATTCCATGCGAAACAAATGATTTAGCTTCAAATCAATGCGAAGTAGAAGGCGTAGCTTCAAATCCATGCGAAACAAATGGTTTAGCTACAAATACTTGTGATTCACATTATTTAGCTACAACTGCATGCGAAACTAACGAGTTAGCTTAAAATCCATGCGAAACACACGATTTATCTTCAAATCAATGCGATGTAGAAGGTTTGCTTCAAATCTATAGGAGGTAGATGGTTTAGCTTTAAATCAATGGAATATAGAAGGTTTAGCTTCAAATAAATGCGATGTAGAAGGTTTAGCTTCAAATCCATGCGATACACAAGATTTAGCTTCAAATCAATGCGGTGTAGTAGGTTCAGCGTCAAATCCATGCGACACATATGATTTAGCTTCAAATACTTGCGATATAAGTGATATAGCTTCAAAAGCAGGAGGAACAAACGAGGTAGCTTCAATTCTATGCGAAACAAATGATTTAGCTTCAAATCAATGCGAAGTAGAAGGCGTAGCTTCAAATCCATGCGAAACAAATGATTTAGCTACAAATACTTGTGATATACATTATTTAGCTACAACTGCATGCGAAACTAACGAGTTAGCTTCAAATCCATGCGAAACACACGATGTATCTTCAAATCAATGCGATGTAGAAGGTTTGCTTCAAATCAATAATAGGTAGATGGTTTAGCTTCAAATCAATAGAATATAAAAGGTTTAGCTTCAAATAAATGCGATGTAGAAGGTTTAGCTTCAAATCCATATGACACACATGATTTAGATTCAAATCAATTCGAAGGACAAGGCATAGATTCAAATCCATGCGAAACAAACGATTTAGCTTCAAATGAATGCGAAGTAGAAGGCTTGGCTTCAAATCCATGCAAAACAAATGGTTTAACTACAAATACTTGTGATATACATTATTTAGCTACAACTGCATGCGAAACAAACGAGTTAACTTCATATCCATGCGATACACATGATTTAGCTTCAAATCAATGCGATGTAGAAGGTTTAGCTTCAAATCCATGCCATACACAAGATTTAGCTTCAAATCAATGCGATGTAGTAGGTTCAGCTTCAAATCCATGCGACACATATGATTTAGCTTCAAATACTTGCGATATAAGTGATATAGCTTCAAAAGCTGTAGGAACAAACGAGGTAGCTTCAATTCCATGCGAGACACATGATTTAGCTTCAAATCAATGCGATGTAGAAGGTTCAGCTTCAAATCCATACGAAACACATGATTTAGCTACAAATCAAATCGAAGTACAATGCTTAGATTCAAATCCAAGCGAAACAAATGCTTTAGCTTCAAATCAATGCGAAGTAGAAGGCGTAGCTTCAAATCTATGCGAAACAAATGGTTTAGCTACAATTACTTGTGATATACATTATTTAGCTACAACTGCGTGCGAAACTAACGAGTTAGCTTCAAATCCATGCGATACACATGATTTAGCTTCAAATCAATGCGATACACATGATTTAGCTTCAAATCAATGCGATGTGGAAGGTTTAGCTTCAAATCCATGCGATACACAAGATTTAGCTTCAAATCAATGCGATGTAGTAGGTTCAGCTTCAATTCCATGCGACACATATGATTTAGCTTCAAATACTTGCGATATAAGTGATATAGCTTCAAAAGCAGGAGGAACAAACGAGGTAGCTTCAATTCCATGCGAAACAAATGATTTAGCTTCAAATCAATGCGAAGTAGAAGGCGTAGCTTCAAATCCATGCGAAACAAATGATTTATCTTCCAATTAATGCGAAGTAGAAGGCTTAGCTTCAAAGCCATGCGAATCAAATGGTTTAGCTTCACATACTTGTGATATACGTTATTTAGATTTAACTGCATGCGCAACGAACGAGTTAGTTTCAAATCCATGCGAAACACATGATTTAGCTGCAAATCAATGCGATGTAGAATGTTTAGCTTCAAATCCATGCGATACACAAGATTTAGCTTCAAATCAATGCGATGTAGTAGGTTCAGCTTCAAATCCATGCGATATAAGTGATATAGCTTCAAAAGCAGGAGGAACAAACGAGGTAGCTTCAATTCCATGCAAGACAAATGCTTCAGCTTCAAATCAATGCGAAGTAGAAGGCGTAGCTTCAAATCCATGCGAAACAAATGGTTTAGCTACAAATACTTGTGATATAGATTATTTAGCTACAACTGCATGCGAAACTAACGAGTTAGCTTCAAATCCATGCGAAACACACGATTTATCTTCAAATCAATGCGATGTAGAAGGTTTGCTTCAAATCAATAATAGGTAGATGGTTTAGCTTCAAATCAATGCGATGTAGAAGGTTTAGCTTCAAATCCATGCCATACACAAGATTTAGCTTCAAATCAATGCGATGTAGTAGGTTCAGCTTCAAATCCATGCGACACATATGATTTAGCTTCAAATACTTGCGATATAAGTGATATAGCTTCAAAAGCTGTAGGAACAAACGAGGTAGCTTCAATTCCATGCGAGACACATGATTTAGCTTCAAATCAATGCGATGTAGAAGGTTCAGCTTCAAATCCATACGAAACACATGATTTAGCTACAAATCAAATCGAAGTACAATGCTTAGATTCAAATCCATGCGAAACAAATGCTTTAGCTTCAAATCAATGCGAAGTAGAAGGCGTAGCTTCAAATCTATGCGAAACAAATGGTTTAGCTACAAATACTTGTGATATACATTAATTAGCTACAACTGCGTTCGAAACTAACGAGTTAGCTTCAAATCCATGCGATACACATGATTTAGCTTCAAATCAATGCGAAGTAGAAGGCGTAGCTTCAAATCCATGCGAAACAAATGATTTATCTTCCAATTAATGCGAAGTAGAAGGCTTAGCTTCAAATCCATGCGAATCAAATGGTTTAGCTTCACATACTTGTGATATACGTTATTTAGATTTAACTGCATGCGCAACGAACGAGTTAGTTTCAAATCCATGCGAAACACATGATTTAGCTGCAAATCAATGCGATGTAGAATGTTTAGCTTCAAATCCATGCGATACACATGATTAAGCTTCAAATCAATGCGATGTTGATAGTTTGCTTCAAATCCATGCGATACACAAGATTTAGCTCCAAATCAATGCGATGTAGTAGGTTCAGCTTCAAATCCATGCGATATAACTGATATAGCTTCAAAAGCAGGAGGAACAAACGAGGTAGCTTCAATTCCATGCAAGACAAATGCTTTAGCTTCAAATCAATGCGAAGTAGAAGGCGTAGCTTCAAATCTATGCGAAACAAATGGTTTAGCTACAAATACTTGTGATATACATTATTTAGCTACAACTGCGTGCGAAACTAACGAGTCAGCTTCAAATCCATGCGAAACACACGATTTATCTTCAAATCAATGCGATGTAGAAGGTTTGCTTCAAATCAATAATAGGTAGATGGTTTAGCTTCAAATCAATAGAATATAAAAGGTTTAGCTTCAAATAAATGCGATGTAGAAGGTTTAGCTTCAAATCCATATGACACACATGATTTAGATTCAAATCAATTCGAAGGACAAGGCATAGATTCAAATCCATGCGAAACAAACGATTTAGCTTCAAATGAATGCGAAGTAGAAGGCTTGGCTTCAAATCCATACAAAACAAATGGTTTAACTACAAATACTTGTGATATACATTATTTAGCTACAACTGCATGCGAAACAAACGAGTTAATTTCATATCCATGCGATACACATGATTTAGCTTCAAATCAATGCGATGTAGAAGGTTTAGCTTCAAATCCATGCCATACACACGATTTATCTTCAAATCAATGCGATGTAGTAGGTTCAGCTTCAAATCAATAATAGGTAGATGGTTTAGCTTCAAATCAATAGAATATAGAAGGTTTAGCTTCAAATAAATGCGATGTAGAAGGTTTAGCTTCAAATCCATACGACACACATGATTTAGATTCAAATCAATTCGAAGGACAAGGCATAGATTCAAATCCATGCGAAACAAACGATTTAGCTTAAAATGAATGCGAAGTAGAAGGCTTGGCTTCAAATCCATGCAAAACAAATGGTTTAACTACAAATACTTGCGATATACATTATTTAGCTACAACTGCATGCGAAACAAACGAGTTAACTTCATATCCATGCGATACACATGATTTAGCTCCAAATCAATGCGATGTAGAAGGTTTAGCTTCAAATCCATGCCATACACAAGATTTAGCTTCAAATCAAATCGAAGTACAATGCTTAGATTCAAATCCAAGCGAAACAAATGCTTTAGCTTCAAATCAATGCGAAGTAGAAGGCGTAGCTTCAAATCTATGCGAAACAAATGGTTTAGCTACAAATACTTGTGATATACATTATTTAGCTACAACTGCGTGCGAAACTAACGAGTTAGCTTCAAATCCATGCGATACACATGATTTAGCTTCAAATCAATGCGATGTGGAAGGTTTAGCTTCAAATACATGCGATACACAAGATTTAGCTTCAAATCAATGCGATGTAGTAGGTTCAGCTTCAATTCCATGCGACACAAATGATTTAGCTTCAAATACTTGCGATATAAGTGATATAGCTTCAAAAGCTGGAGGAACAAACGAGGAAGCTTCAATTCCATGCGAAACAAATGATTTAACTTCAAATCAATGCGAAGTAGAAGGCTTAGCTTCAGGTCCATGCGATACACAAGATTTAGCTTCAAATCAATGCGATGTAGTAGGTTCAGCTTCAAATCCATGCGATATAAGTGATATAGCTTCAAAAGCAGGAGGAACAAACGAGGTAGCTTCAATTCCATGCGAAACAAATGATTTAGCTTCAAATCAATGCGAAGTAGAAGGCGTAGCTTCAAATCCATGCGAAACAAATGATTTATCTTCCAATTAATGCGAAGTAGAAGGCATAGCTTCAAAGCCATGCGAATCAAATGGTTTAGCTTCACATACTTGTGATATACGTTATTTAGATTTAACTGCATGCGCAACGAACGAGTTAGTTTCAAATCCATGCGAAACACATGATTTAGCTGCAAATCAATGCGATGTAGAATGTTTAGCTTCAAATCCATGCGATAAACATGATTAAGCTTCAAATCAATGCGATGTTGATAGTTTGCTTCAAATCCATGCGATACACAAGATTTAGCTTCAAATCAATGCGATGTAGTAGGTTCAGCTTCAATTCCATGCGACACATATGATTTAGCTTCAAATACTTGCGATATAAGTGATATAGCTTCAAAAGCTGGAGGAACAAACGAGGAAGCTTCAATTCCATGCGAAACAAATGATTTAACTTCCAATGAATGCGAAGAAGAAGGCTTAGCTTCAGGTCCATGCGATACACAAGATTTAGCTTCAAATCAATGCGATGTAGTAGGTTCAGCTTCAAATCCATGCGATATAAGTGATATAGCTTCAAAAGCAGGAGGAACAAACGAGGTAGCTTCAATTCCATGCAAGACAAATGCTTTAGCTTCAAATCAATGCGAAGTAGAAGGCGTAGCTTCAAATCTATGCGAAACAAATGGTTTAGCTACAAATACTTGTGATATACATTAATTAGCTACAACTGCGTTCGAAACTAACGAGTTAGCTTCAAATCCATGCGATACACATGATTTAGCTTCAAATCAATGCGATGTGGAAGGTTTAGCTTCAAATCCATGCGATACACAAGATTTAGCTTCAAATCAATGCGATGTAGTAGGTTCAGCTTCAATTCCATGCGACACATATGATTTAGCTTCAAATGCTTGCGATATAAGTGATATAGCTTCAAAAGCTGGAGGAACAAGCGAGGAAGCTTCAATTCCATGCGAAACAAATGATTTAACTTCCAATCAATGCGAAGTAGAAGGCTTAGCTTCAGGTCCATGCGATACACAAGATTTAGCTTCAAATCAATGCGATGTAGTAGGTTCAGCTTCAAATCCATGCGATATAAGTGATATAGCTTCAAAAGCAGGAGGAACAAACGAGGTAGCTTCAATTCCATGCGAAACAAATGATTTAGCTTCAAATCAATGCGAAGTAGAAGGCGTAGCTTCAAATCCATGCGAAACAAATGATTTAACTACAAATACTTGTGATATACATTATTTAGCTACAACTGCATGCGAAACTAACGAGTTAGCTTCAAATCCATGCGAAACACACGATGTATCTTCAAATCAAGGTGTAGCAAGATGTAGAAGGTTTAGCTTCAAATCAATAAGAGGTAGAAGGTTTAGCTTCGAATCAATAGAATATAGTAGGTTTAGCTTCAAATCAATGCGATGTAGAATCTTTAGCTTCAAATCCATACGAAAAACATGTTTTAGCTTCAAATCGATTCGTAGGACAAGGCTTAGATTCAAATCCATGCGAAACAAATGCTTTAGCTTGAAATCAATGCGAAGTAGAAGGCGTGGCTTCAAATCTATGCGAAACAATTGGTTTAGCTACAAATACTTGTGATATATATTATTTAGCTACAACTGCATGCGAAACTAACGAGATAGCTTCAAATCCATGCGAAACACACGATTTATCTTCAAATCAATGCGATGTAGAAGGTTTGCTTCAAATCAATAATAGGTAGATGGTTTAGCTTCAAATCAATAGAATATAGAAGGTTTAGCTTCAAATAAATGCGATGTAGAAGGTTTAGCTTCAAATCCATACGACACACATGATTTAGATTCAAATCAATTCGAAGGACAAGGCATAGATTCAAATCCATGCGAAACAAACGATTTAGCTTCAAATGAATGCGAAGTAGAAGGCGTAGCTTCAAATCTATGCGAATCAAATGGTTTAGCTACAAATACTTGTGATATACATTATTTAGCTACAACTGCGTGCGAAACTAACGAGTTAGCTTCAAATCCATGCGATACACATGATTTAGCTTCAAATCAATGAGATGTGAAAGGTTTAGCTTCAAATCCATGCGATACACAAGATTTAGCTTCAAATCAATGCGATGTAGTAGGTTCAGCTTCAATTCCATGCGACACATATGATTTAGCTTCAAATACTTGCGATATAAGTGATATAGCTTCAAAAGCTGGAGGAACAAACGAGGAAGCTTCAATTCCATGCGAAACAAATGGTTTAACTTCAAATCAATGCGAAGTAGAAGGCTTAGCTTCAGATCCATGCGATACACAAGATTTAGCTTCAAATCAATGCGATGTAGTAGGTTCAGATTCAAATCCATGCGATATAAGTGATATAGCTTCAAAAGCAGGAGGAACAAACGAGGTAGCTTCAATTCCATGCGAAACAAATGATTTAGCTTCAAATCAATGCGAAGTAGAAGGCGTAGCTTCAAATCCATGCGAAACAAATGATTTATATTCCAATTAATGCGAAGTAGAAGGCTTAGCTTCAAATCCATGCGAATCAAATGGTTTAGCTTCACATACTTGTGATATACGTTATTTAGATTTAACTGCATGCGCAACGAACGAGTTAGTTTCAAATCCATGCGAAACACATGATTTAGCTGCAAATCAATGCGATGTAGAATGTTTAGCTTCAAATCCATGCGATACACATGATTAAGCTTCAAATCAATGCGATGTTGATAGTTTGCTTCAAATCCATGCGATACACAAGATTTAGCTTCAAATCAATGCGATGTAGTAGGTTCAGCTTCAAATCAATGCGATATAACTGATATAGCTTCAAAAGCAGGAGGAACAAACGAGGTAGCTTCAATTCCATGCAAGACAAATGCTTTAGCTTCAAATCAATGCGAAGTAGAAGGCGTAGCTTCAAATCTATGCGAAACAAATGGTTTAGCTACAAATACTTGTGATATACATTATTTAGCTACAACTGCGTGCGAAACTAACGAGTCAGCTTCAAATCCATGCGAAACACACGATTTATCTTCAAATCAATGCGATGTAGAAGGTTTGCTTCAAATCAATAATAGGTAGATGGTTTAGCTTCAAATCAATAGAATATAAAAGGTTTAGCTTCAAATAAATGCGATGTAGAAGGTTTAGCTTCAAATCCATATGACACACATGATTTAGATTCAAATCAATTCGAAGGACAAGGCATAGATTCAAATCCATGCGAAACAAACGATTTAGCTTCAAATGAATGCGAAGTAGAAGGCTTGGCTTCAAATCCATACAAAACAAATGGTTTAACTACAAATACTTGTGATATACATTATTTAGCTACAACTGCATGCGAAACAAACGAGTTAATTTCATATCCATGCGATACACATGATTTAGCTTCAAATCAATGCGATGTAGAAGGTTTAGCTTCAAATCCATGCCATAAACACGATTTATCTTCAAATCAATGCGATGTAGTAGGTTCAGCTTCAAATCAATAATAGGTAGATGGTTTAGCTTCAAATCAATAGAATATAGAAGGTTTAGCTTCAAATAAATGCGATGTAGAAGGTTTAGCTTCAAATCCATACGACACACATGATTTAGATTCAAATCAATTCGAAGGACAAGGCATAGATTCAAATCCATGCGAAACAAACGATTTAGCTTCAAATGAATGCGAAGTAGAAGGCTTGGCTTCAAATCCATGCAAAACAAATGGTTTAACTACAAATACTTGCGATATACATTATTTAGCTACAACTGCATGCGAAACAAACGAGTTAACTTCATATCCATGCGATACACATGATTTAGCTTCAAATCAATGCGATGTAGAAGGTTTAGCTTCAAATCCATGCCATACACAAGATTTAGCTTCAAATCAAATCGAAGTACAATGCTTAGATTCAAATCCAAGCGAAACAAATGCTTTAGCTTCAAATCAATGCGAAGTAGAAGGCGTAGCTTCAAATCTATGCGAAACAAATGGTTTAGCTACAAATACTTGTGATATACATTATTTAGCTACAACTGCGTGCGAAACTAACGAGTTAGCTTCAAATCCATGCGATACACATGATTTAGCTTCAAATCAATGCGATGTGGAAGGTTTAGCTTCAAATCCATGCGATACACAAGATTTAGCTTCAAATCAATGCGATGTAGTAGGTTCAGCTTCAATTCCATGCGACACAAATGATTTAGCTTCAAATACTTGCGATATAAGTGATATAGCTTCAAAAGCTGGAGGAACAAACGAGGAAGCTTCAATTCCATGCGAAACAAATGATTTAACTTCAAATCAATGCGAAGTAGAAGGCTTAGCTTCAGGTCCATGCGATACACAAGATTTAGCTTCAAATCAATGCGATGTAGTAGGTTCAGCTTCAAATCCATGCGATATAAGTGATATAGCTTCAAAAGCAGGAGGAACAAACGAGGAAGCTTCAATTCCATGCGAAACAAATGATTTAACTTCCAATGAATGCGAAGAAGAAGGCTTAGCTTCAGGTCCATGCGATACACAAGATTTAGCTTCAAATCAATGCGATGTAGTAGGTTCAGCTTCAAATCCATGCGATATAAGTGATATAGCTTCAAAAGCAGGAGGAACAAACGAGGTAGCTTCAATTCCATGCGAAACAAATGATTTAGCTTCAAATCAATGCGAAGTAGAAGGCGTAGCTTCAAATCCATGCGAAACAAATGATTTAGCTACAAATACTTGTGATATACATTATTTAGCTACAACTGCGTGCGAAACTAACGAGTTAGCTTCAAATCCATGCGATACACATGATTTAGCTTCAAATCAATGCGATGTGGAAGGTTTAGCTTCAAATCCATGCGATACACAAGATTTAGCTTCAAATCAATGCGATGTAGTAGGTTCAGCTTCAATTCCATGCGACACAAATGATTTAGCTTCAAATACTTGCGATATAAGTGATATAGCTTCAAAAGCTGGAGGAACAAACGAGGAAGCTTCAATTCCATGCGAAACAAATGATTTAACTTCAAATCAATGCGAAGTAGAAGGCTTAGCTTCAGGTCCATGCGATACACAAGATTTAGCTTCAAATCAATGCGATGTAGTAGGTTCAGCTTCAAATCCATGCGATATAAGTGATATAGCTTCAAAAGCAGGAGGAACAAACGAGGAAGCTTCAATTCCATGCGAAACAAATGATTTAACTTCCAATGAATGCGAAGAAGAAGGCTTAGCTTCAGGTCCATGCGATACACACGATTTATCTTCAAATCAATGCGATGTAGAAGGTTTGCTTCAAATCAATAATAGGTAGATGGTTTAGCTTCAAATCAATAGAATATAAAAGGTTTAGCTTCAAATAAATGCGATGTAGAAGGTTTAGCTTCAAATCCATATGACACACATGATTTAGATTCAAATCAATTCGAAGGACAAGGCATAGATTCAAATCCATGCGAAACAAACGATTTAGCTTCAAATCAATGCGAAGTAGAAGGCTTAGCTTCAGGTCCATGCGATACACAAGATTTAGCTTCAAATCAATGCGATGTAGTAGGTTCAGCTTCAAATCCATGCGATATAAGTGATATAGCTTCAAAAGCAGGAGGAACAAACGAGGTAGCTTCAATTCCATGCAAGACAAATGCTTTAGCTTCAAATCAATGCGAAGTAGAAGGCGTAGCTTCAAATCCATGCGAAACAAATGGTTTAGCTACAAATGCTTGTGATATAGATTATTTAGCTACAACTGCATGCGAAACTAACGAGTTAGCTTCAAATCAATGCGATGTAGTAGGTTCAGCTTCAAATCCATGCGACACATATGATTTAGCTTCAAATACGTGCGATATAAGTGATATAGCTTCAAAAGCTGTAGGAACAAACGAGGTAGCTTCAATTCCATGCGAGACACATGATTTAGCTTCAAATCAATGCGATGTAGAAGGTTCAGCTTCAAATCCATACGAAACACATGATTTAGCTACAAATCAAATCGAAGTACAATGCTTAGATTCAAATCCATGCGAAACAAATGCTTTAGCTTCAAATCAATGCGAAGTAGAAGGCGTAGCTTCAAATCTATGCGAAACAAATGGTTTAGCTACAAATACTTGTGATATACATTAATTAGCTACAACTGCGTGCGAAACTAACGAGTTAGCTTCAAATCCATGCGATACACATGATTTAGCTTCAAATCAATGCGATGTGGAAGGTTTAGCTTCAAATCCATGCGATACACAAGATTTAGCTTCAAATCAAGGCGATGTAGTAGGTTCAGCTTCAATTCCATGCGACACATATGATTTAGCTTCAAATACTTGCGATATAAGTGATATAGCTTCAAAAGCTGGAGGAACAAACGAGGAAGCTTCAATTCCATGCGAAACAAATGATTTAACTTCCAATCAATGCGAAGAAGAAGGCTTAGCTTCAGGTCCATGCGATACACAAGATTTAGCTTCAAATCAATGCGATGTAGTAGGTTCAGCTTCAAATCCATGCGATATAAGTGATATAGCTTCAAAAGCAGGAGGAACAAACGAGGTAGCTTCAATTCCATGCGAAACAAATGATTTAGCTTCAAATCAATGCGAAGTAGAAGGCGTAGCTTCAAATCCATGCGAAACAAATGATTTAGCTACAAATACTTGTGATATACATTATTTAGCTACAACTGCGTGCGAAACTAACGAGTTAGCTTCAAATCCATGCGATACACATGATTTAGCTTCAAATCAATGCGATGTGGAAGGTTTAGCTTCAAATCCATGCGATACACAAGATTTAGCTTCAAATCAATGCGATGTAGTAGGTTCAGCTTCAATTCCATGCGACACAAATGATTTAGCTTCAAATACTTGCGATATAAGTGATATAGCTTCAAAAGCTGGAGGAACAAACGAGGAAGCTTCAATTCCATGCGAAACAAATGATTTAACTTCAAATCAATGCGAGGTAGAAGGCTTAGCTTCAGGTCCATGCGATACACAAGATTTAGCTTCAAATCAATGCGATGTAGTAGGTTCAGCTTCAAATCCATGCGATATAAGTGATATAGCTTCAAAAGCAGGAGGAACAAACGAGGAAGCTTCAATTCCATGCGAAACAAATGATTTAACTTCCAATGAATGCGAAGAAGAAGGCTTAGCTTCAGGTCCATGCGATACACACGATTTATCTTCAAATCAATGCGATGTAGAAGGTTTGCTTCAAATCAATAATAGGTAGATGGTTTAGCTTCAAATCAATAGAATATGAAAGGTTTAGCTTCAAATAAATGCGATGTAGAAGGTTTAGCTTCAAATCCATATGACACACATGATTTAGATTCAAATCAATTCGAAGGACAAGGCATAGATTCAAATCCATGCGAAACAAACGATTTAGCTTCAAATGAATGCGAAGTAGAAGGCTTGGCTTCAAATCCATACAAAACAAATGGTTTAACTACAAATACTTGTGATATACATTATTTAGCTACAACTGCATGCGAAACAAACGAGTTAATTTCATATCCATGCGATACACATGATTTAGCTTCAAATCAATGCGATGTAGAAGGTTTAGCTTCAAATCCATGCCATACACACGATTTATCTTCAAATCAATGCGATGTAGTAGGTTCAGCTTCAAATCAATAATAGGTAGATGGTTTAGCTTCAAATCAATAGAATATAGAAGGTTTAGCTTCAAATAAATGCGATGTAGAAGGTTTAGCTTCAAATCCATACGACACACATGATTTAGATTCAAATCAATTCGAAGGACAAGGCATAGATTCAAATCCATGCGAAACAAACGATTTAGCTTCAAATGAATGCGAAGTAGAAGGCTTGGCTTCAAATCCATGCAAAACAAATGGTTTAACTACAAATACTTGCGATATACATTATTTAGCTACAACTGCATGCGAAACAAACGAGTTAACTTCATATCCATGCGATACACATGATTTAGCTTCAAATCAATGCGATGTAGAAGGTTTAGCTTCAAATCCATGCCATACACAAGATTTAGCTTCAAACCAAATCGAAGTACAATGCTTAGATTCAAATCCAAGCGAAACAAATGCTTTAGCTTCAAATCAATGCGAAGTAGAAGGCGTAGCTTCAAATCTATGCGAAACAAATGGTTTAGCTACAAATACTTGTGATATACATTATTTAGCTACAACTGCGTGCGAAACTAACGAGTTAGCTTCAAATCCATGCGATACACATGATTTAGCTTCAAATCAATGCGATGTGGAAGGTTTAGCTTCAAATCCATGCGATACACAAGATTTAGCTTCAAATCAATGCGATGTAGTAGGTTCAGCTTCAATTCCATGCGACACAAATGATTTAGCTTCAAATACTTGCGATATAAGTGATATAGCTTCAAAAGCTGGAGGAACAAACGAGGAAGCTTCAATTCCATGCGAAACAAATGATTTAACTTCAAATCAATGCGAAGTAGAAGGCTTAGCTTCAGGTCCATGCGATACACAAGATTTAGCTTCAAATCAATGCGATGTAGTAGGTTCAGCTTCAAATCCATGCGATATAAGTGATATAGCTTCAAAAGCAGGAGGAACAAACGAGGAAGCTTCAATTCCATGCGAAACAAATGATTTAACTTCCAATGAATGCGAAGAAGAAGGCTTAGCTTCAGGTCCATGCGATACACAAGATTTAGCTTCAAATCAATGCGATGTAGTAGGTTCAGCTTCAAATCCATGCGATATAAGTGATATAGCTTCAAAAGCAGGAGGAACAAACGAGGTAGCTTCAATTCCATGCGAAACAAATGATTTAGCTTCAAATCAATGCGAAGTAGAAGGCGTAGCTTCAAATCCATGCGAAACAAATGATTTAGCTACAAATACTTGTGATATACATTATTTAGCTACAACTGCATGCGAAACTAACGAGTTAGCTTCAAATCCATGCGATACACATGATTTAGCTTCAAATCAATGCGATGTGGAAGGTTTAGCTTCAAATCCATGCGATACACAAGATTTAGCTTCAAATCATTGCGATGTAGTAGGTTCAGCTTCAATTCCATGCGACACATATGATTTAGCTTCAAATACTTGCGATATAAGTGATATAGCTTCAAAAGCTGGAGGAACAAACGAGGAAGCTTCAATTCCATGCGAAACAAATGATTTAACTTCAAATCAATGCGAAGTAGAAGGCTTAGATTCAGAACCATGCGATACACAAGATTTAGCTTCAAATCAATGCGATGTAGTAGGTTCAGCTTCAAATCCATGCGATATAAGTGATATAGCTTCAAAAGCAGGAGGAACAAACGAGGTAGCTTCAATTCCATGCAAGACAAATGCTTTAGCTTCAAATCAATGCGAAGTAGAAGGCGTAGCTTCAAATCCATGCGAAACAAATGGTTTAGCTACAAATACTTGTGATATAGATTATTTAGCTACAACTGCATGCGAAACTAACGAGTTAGCTTCAAATCAATGCAATACACATGATTTAGCTTCAAATCAAAGCGATGTGGAAGGTTTAGCTTCAAATCCATGCGATACACAAGATTTAGCTTCAAATCAATGCGATGTAGTAGGTTCAGCTTCAAATCCATGCGATATAAGTGATATAGCTTCAAAAGCAGGAGGAACAAACGAGGTAGCTTCAATTCCATGCAAGACAAATGCTTCAGCTTCAAATCAATGCGAAGTAGAAGGCGTAGCTTCAAATCCATGCGAAACAAATGGTTTAGCTACAAATACTTGTGATATAGATTATTTAGCTACAAACTGCATGCGAAACTAACGAGTTAGCTTCAAATCCATGCGAAACACACGATTTATCTTCAAATCAATGCGATGTAGAAGGTTTGCTTCAAATCAATAATAGGTAGATGGTTTAGCTTCAAATCAATGCGATGTAGAAGGTTTAGCTTCAAATCCATGCCATACACAAGATTTAGCTTCAAATCAATGCGATGTAGTAGGTTCAGCTTCAAATCCATGCGACACATATGATTTAGCTTCAAATACTTGCGATATAAGTGATATAGCTTCAAAAGCTGTAGGAACAAACGAGGTAGCTTCAATTCCATGCGAGACACATGATTTAGCTTCAAATCAATGCGATGTAGAAGGTTCAGCTTCAAATCCATACGAAACACATGATTTAGCTACAAATCAAATCGAAGTACAATGCTTAGAATCAAATCCATGCGAAACAAATGCTTTAGCTTGAAATCAATGAGAAGTAGAAGGCGTAGCTTCAAATCTATGCGAAACAAATGGTTTAGCTACAAATACTTGTGATATATATTATTTAGGTACAACTGCGTGCGAAACTAACGAGTTAGCTTCAAATCCATGCGATACACATGATTTAGCTTCAAATCAAAGCGATGTGGAAGGTTTAGCTTCAAATCCATGCGATACACAAGATTTAGCTTCAAATCAATGCGATGTAGTAGGTTCAGCTTCAATTCCATGCGACACATATGATTTAGCTTCAAATACTTGCGATATAAGTGATATAGCTTCAAAAGCTGGAGGAACAAACGAGGAAGCTTCAATTCCATGCGAAACAAATGATTTAACTTCAAATCAATGCGAAGTAGAAGGCTTAGCTTCAGGTCCATGCGATACACAAGATTTAGCTTCAAATCAATGCGATGTAGTAGGTTCAGCTTCAAATCCATGCGATATAAGTGATATAGCTTCAAAAGCAGGAGGAACAAACGAGGTAGCTTCAATTCCATGCAAGACAAATGCTTTAGCTTCAAATCAATGCGAAGTAGAAGGCGTAGCTTCAAATCCATGCGAAACAAATGGTTTAGCTACAAATACTTGTGATATAGATTATTTAGCTACAACTGCATGCGAAACTAACGAGTTAGCTTCAAATCAATGCGATGTAGTAGGTTCAGCTTCAAATCCATGCGACACATATGATTTAGCTTCAAATACGTGCGATATAAGTGATATAGCTTCAAAAGCTGTAGGAACAAACGAGGTAGCTTCAATTCCATGCGAGACACATGATTTAGCTTCAAATCAATGCGATGTAGAAGGTTCAGCTTCAAATCCATACGAAACACATGATTTAGCTACAAATCAAATCGAAGTACAATGCTTAGATTCAAATCCATGCGAAACAAATGCTTTAGCTTCAAATCAATGCGAAGTAGAAGGCGTAGCTTCAAATCTATGCGAAACAAATGGTTTAGCTACAAATACTTGTGATATACATTAATTAGCTACAACTGCGTGCGAAACTAACGAGTTAGCTTCAAATCCATGCGATACACATGATTTAGCTTCAAATCAATGCGATGTGGAAGGTTTAGCTTCAAATCCATGCGATACACAAGATTTAGCTTCAAATCAAGGCGATGTAGTAGGTTCAGCTTCAATTCCATGCGACACATATGATTTAGCTTCAAATACTTGCGATATAAGTGATATAGCTTCAAAAGCTGGAGGAACAAACGAGGAAGCTTCAATTCCATGCGAAACAAATGATTTAACTTCCAATCAATGCGAAGTAGAAGGCTTAGCTTCAGGTCCATGCGATACACAAGATTTAGCTTCAAATCAATGCGATGTAGTAGGTTCAGCTTCAAATCCATGCGATATAAGTGATATAGCTTCAAAAGCAGGAGGAACAAACGAGGTAGCTTCAATTCCATGCGAAACAAATGATTTAACTTCCAATGAATGCGAAGAAGAAGGCTTAGCTTCAGGTCCATGCGATACACACGATTTATCTTCAAATCAATGCGATGTAGAAGGTTTGCTTCAAATCAATAATAGGTAGATGGTTTAGCTTCAAATCAATAGAATATAAAAGGTTTAGCTTCAAATAAATGCGATGTAGAAGGTTTAGCTTCAAATCCATATGACACACATGATTTAGATTCAAATCAATTCGAAGGACAAGGCATAGATTCAAATCCATGCGAAACAAACGATTTAGCTTCAAATGAATGCGAAGTAGAAGGCTTGGCTTCAAATCCATACAAAACAAATGGTTTAACTACAAATACTTGTGATATACATTATTTAGCTACAACTGCATGCGAAACAAACGAGTTAATTTCATATCCATGCGATACACATGATTTAGCTTCAAATCAATGCGATGTAGAAGGTTTAGCTTCAAATCCATGCCATACACACGATTTATCTTCAAATCAATGCGATGTAGTAGGTTCAGCTTCAAATCAATAATAGGTAGATGGTTTAGCTTCAAATCAATAGAATATAGAAGGTTTAGCTTCAAATAAATGCGATGTAGAAGGTTTAGCTTCAAATCCATACGACACACATGATTTAGATTCAAATCAATTCGAAGGACAAGGCATAGATTCAAATCCATGCGAAACAAACGATTTAGCTTCAAATGAATGCGAAGTAGAAGGCTTGGCTTCAAATCCATGCAAAACAAATGGTTTAACTACAAATACTTGCGATATACATTATTTAGCTACAACTGCATGCGAAACAAACGAGTTAACTTCATATCCATGCGATACACATGATTTAGCTTCAAATCAATGCGATGTAGAAGGTTTAGCTTCAAATCCATGCCATACACAAGATTTAGCTTCAAACCAAATCGAAGTACAATGCTTAGATTCAAATCCAAGCGAAACAAATGCTTTAGCTTCAAATCAATGCGAAGTAGAAGGCGTAGCTTCAAATCTATGCGAAACAAATGGTTTAGCTACAAATACTTGTGATATACATTATTTAGCTACAACTGCGTGCGAAACTAACGAGTTAGCTTCAAATCCATGCGATACACATGATTTAGCTTCAAATCAATGCGATGTGGAAGGTTTAGCTTCAAATCCATGCGATACACAAGATTTAGCTTCAAATCAATGCGATGTAGTAGGTTCAGCTTCAATTCCATGCGACACAAATGATTTAGCTTCAAATACTTGCGATATAAGTGATATAGCTTCAAAAGCTGGAGGAACAAACGAGGAAGCTTCAATTCCATGCGAAACAAATGATTTAACTTCAAATCAATGCGAAGTAGAAGGCTTAGCTTCAGGTCCATGCGATACACAAGATTTAGCTTCAAATCAATGCGATGTAGTAGGTTCAGCTTCAAATCCATGCGATATAAGTGATATAGCTTCAAAAGCAGGAGGAACAAACGAGGAAGCTTCAATTCCATGCGAAACAAATGATTTAACTTCCAATGAATGCGAAGAAGAAGGCTTAGCTTCAGGTCCATGCGATACACAAGATTTAGCTTCAAATCAATGCGATGTAGTAGGTTCAGCTTCAAATCCATGCGATATAAGTGATATAGCTTCAAAAGCAGGAGGAACAAACGAGGTAGCTTCAATTCCATGCGAAACAAATGATTTAGCTTCAAATCAATGCGAAGTAGAAGGCGTAGCTTCAAATCCATGCGAAACAAATGATTTAGCTACAAATACTTGTGATATACATTATTTAGCTACAACTGCGTGCGAAACTAACGAGTTAGCTTCAAATCCATGCGATACACATGATTTAGCTTCAAATCAATGCGATGTGGAAGGTTTAGCTTCAAATCCATGCGATACACAAGATTTAGCTTCAAATCAATGCGATGTAGTAGGTTCAGCTTCAATTCCATGCGACACAAATGATTTAGCTTCAAATACTTGCGATATAAGTGATATAGCTTCAAAAGCTGGAGGAACAAACGAGGAAGCTTCAATTCCATGCGAAACAAATGATTTAACTTCAAATCAATGCGAAGTAGAAGGCTTAGCTTCAGGTCCATGCGATACACAAGATTTAGCTTCAAATCAATGCGATGTAGTAGGTTCAGCTTCAAATCCATGCGATATAAGTGATATAGCTTCAAAAGCAGGAGGAACAAACGAGGAAGCTTCAATTCCATGCGAAACAAATGATTTAACTTCCAATGAATGCGAAGAAGAAGGCTTAGCTTCAGGTCCATGCGATACACACGATTTATCTTCAAATCAATGCGATGTAGAAGGTTTGCTTCAAATCAATAATAGGTAGATGGTTTAGCTTCAAATCAATAGAATATAAAAGGTTTAGCTTCAAATAAATGCGATGTAGAAGGTTTAGCTTCAAATCCATATGACACACATGATTTAGATTCAAATCAATTCGAAGGACAAGGCATAGATTCAAATCCATGCGAAACAAACGATTTAGCTTCAAATCAATGCGAAGTAGAAGGCTTAGCTTCAGGTCCATGCGATACACAAGATTTAGCTTCAAATCAATGCGATGTAGTAGGTTCAGCTTCAAATCCATGCGATATAAGTGATATAGCTTCAAAAGCAGGAGGAACAAACGAGGTAGCTTCAATTCCATGCAAGACAAATGCTTTAGCTTCAAATCAATGCGAAGTAGAAGGCGTAGCTTCAAATCCATGCGAAACAAATGGTTTAGCTACAAATGCTTGTGATATAGATTATTTAGCTACAACTGCATGCGAAACTAACGAGTTAGCTTCAAATCAATGCGATGTAGTAGGTTCAGCTTCAAATCCATGCGACACATATGATTTAGCTTCAAATACGTGCGATATAAGTGATATAGCTTCAAAAGCTGTAGGAACAAACGAGGTAGCTTCAATTCCATGCGAGACACATGATTTAGCTTCAAATCAATGCGATGTAGAAGGTTCAGCTTCAAATCCATACGAAACACATGATTTAGCTACAAATCAAATCGAAGTACAATGCTTAGATTCAAATCCATGCGAAACAAATGCTTTAGCTTCAAATCAATGCGAAGTAGAAGGCGTAGCTTCAAATCTATGCGAAACAAATGGTTTAGCTACAAATACTTGTGATATACATTAATTAGCTACAACTGCGTGCGAAACTAACGAGTTAGCTTCAAATCCATGCGATACACATGATTTAGCTTCAAATCAATGCGATGTGGAAGGTTTAGCTTCAAATCCATGCGATACACAAGATTTAGCTTCAAATCAAGGCGATGTAGTAGGTTCAGCTTCAATTCCATGCGACACATATGATTTAGCTTCAAATACTTGCGATATAAGTGATATAGCTTCAAAAGCTGGAGGAACAAACGAGGAAGCTTCAATTCCATGCGAAACAAATGATTTAACTTCCAATCAATGCGAAGAAGAAGGCTTAGCTTCAGGTCCATGCGATACACAAGATTTAGCTTCAAATCAATGCGATGTAGTAGGTTCAGCTTCAAATCCATGCGATATAAGTGATATAGCTTCAAAAGCAGGAGGAACAAACGAGGTAGCTTCAATTCCATGCGAAACAAATGATTTAGCTTCAAATCAATGCGAAGTAGAAGGCGTAGCTTCAAATCCATGCGAAACAAATGATTTAGCTACAAATACTTGTGATATACATTATTTAGCTACAACTGCGTGCGAAACTAACGAGTTAGCTTCAAATCCATGCGATACACATGATTTAGCTTCAAATCAATGCGATGTGGAAGGTTTAGCTTCAAATCCATGCGATACACAAGATTTAGCTTCAAATCAATGCGATGTAGTAGGTTCAGCTTCAATTCCATGCGACACAAATGATTTAGCTTCAAATACTTGCGATATAAGTGATATAGCTTCAAAAGCTGGAGGAACAAACGAGGAAGCTTCAATTCCATGCGAAACAAATGATTTAACTTCAAATCAATGCGAAGTAGAAGGCTTAGCTTCAGGTCCATGCGATACACAAGATTTAGCTTCAAATCAATGCGATGTAGTAGGTTCAGCTTCAAATCCATGCGATATAAGTGATATAGCTTCAAAAGCAGGAGGAACAAACGAGGAAGCTTCAATTCCATGCGAAACAAATGATTTAACTTCCAATGAATGCGAAGAAGAAGGCTTAGCTTCAGGTCCATGCGATACACACGATTTATCTTCAAATCAATGCGATGTAGAAGGTTTGCTTCAAATCAATAATAGGTAGATGGTTTAGCTTCAAATCAATAGAATATGAAAGGTTTAGCTTCAAATAAATGCGATGTAGAAGGTTTAGCTTCAAATCCATATGACACACATGATTTAGATTCAAATCAATTCGAAGGACAAGGCATAGATTCAAATCCATGCGAAACAAACGATTTAGCTTCAAATGAATGCGAAGTAGAAGGCTTGGCTTCAAATCCATACAAAACAAATGGTTTAACTACAAATACTTGTGATATACATTATTTAGCTACAACTGCATGCGAAACAAACGAGTTAATTTCATATCCATGCGATACACATGATTTAGCTTCAAATCAATGCGATGTAGAAGGTTTAGCTTCAAATCCATGCCATACACACGATTTATCTTCAAATCAATGCGATGTAGTAGGTTCAGCTTCAAATCAATAATAGGTAGATGGTTTAGCTTCAAATCAATAGAATATAGAAGGTTTAGCTTCAAATAAATGCGATGTAGAAGGTTTAGCTTCAAATCCATACGACACACATGATTTAGATTCAAATCAATTCGAAGGACAAGGCATAGATTCAAATCAATGCGAAACAAACGATTTAGCTTCAAATGAATGCGAAGTAGAAGGCTTGGCTTCAAATCCATGCAAAACAAATGGTTTAACTACAAATACTTGCGATATACATTATTTAGCTACAACTGCATGCGAAACAAACGAGTTAACTTCATATCCATGCGATACACATGATTTAGCTTCAAATCAATGCGATGTAGAAGGTTTAGCTTCAAATCCATGCCATACACAAGATTTAGCTTCAAACCAAATCGAAGTACAATGCTTAGATTCAAATCCAAGCGAAACAAATGCTTTAGCTTCAAATCAATGCGAAGTAGAAGGCGTAGCTTCAAATCTATGCGAAACAAATGGTTTAGCTACAAATACTTGTGATATACATTATTTAGCTACAACTGCGTGCGAAACTAACGAGTTAGCTTCAAATCCATGCGATACACATGATTTAGCTTCAAATCAATGCGATGTGGAAGGTTTAGCTTCAAATCCATGCGATACACAAGATTTAGCTTCAAATCAATGCGATGTAGTAGGTTCAGCTTCAATTCCATGCGACACAAATGATTTAGCTTCAAATACTTGCGATATAAGTGATATAGCTTCAAAAGCTGGAGGAACAAACGAGGAAGCTTCAATTCCATGCGAAACAAATGATTTAACTTCAAATCAATGCGAAGTAGAAGGCTTAGCTTCAGGTCCATGCGATACACAAGATTTAGCTTCAAATCAATGCGATGTAGTAGGTTCAGCTTCAAATCCATGCGATATAAGTGATATAGCTTCAAAAGCAGGAGGAACAAACGAGGAAGCTTCAATTCCATGCGAAACAAATGATTTAACTTCCAATGAATGCGAAGAAGAAGGCTTAGCTTCAGGTCCATGCGATACACAAGATTTAGCTTCAAATCAATGCGATGTAGTAGGTTCAGCTTCAAATCCATGCGATATAAGTGATATAGCTTCAAAAGCAGGAGGAACAAACGAGGTAGCTTCAATTCCATGCGAAACAAATGATTTAGCTTCAAATCAATGCGAAGTAGAAGGCGTAGCTTCAAATCCATGCGAAACAAATGATTTAGCTACAAATACTTGTGATATACATTATTTAGCTACAACTGCATGCGAAACTAACGAGTTAGCTTCAAATCCATGCGATACACATGATTTAGCTTCAAATCAATGCGATGTGGAAGGTTTAGCTTCAAATCCATGCGATACACAAGATTTAGCTTCAAATCATTGCGATGTAGTAGGTTCAGCTTCAATTCCATGCGACACATATGATTTAGCTTCAAATACTTGCGATATAAGTGATATAGCTTCAAAAGCTGGAGGAACAAACGAGGAAGCTTCAATTCCATGCGAAACAAATGATTTAACTTCAAATCAATGCGAAGTAGAAGGCTTAGATTCAGAACCATGCGATACACAAGATTTAGCTTCAAATCAATGCGATGTAGTAGGTTCAGCTTCAAATCCATGCGATATAAGTGATATAGCTTCAAAAGCAGGAGGAACAAACGAGGTAGCTTCAATTCCATGCAAGACAAATGCTTTAGCTTCAAATCAATGCGAAGTAGAAGGCGTAGCTTCAAATCCATGCGAAACAAATGGTTTAGCTACAAATACTTGTGATATAGATTATTTAGCTACAACTGCATGCGAAACTAACGAGTTAGCTTCAAATCAATGCAATACACATGATTTAGCTTCAAATCAAAGCGATGTGGAAGGTTTAGCTTCAAATCCATGCGATACACAAGATTTAGCTTCAAATCAATGCGATGTAGTAGGTTCAGCTTCAAATCCATGCGATATAAGTGATATAGCTTCAAAAGCAGGAGGAACAAACGAGGTAGCTTCAATTCCATGCAAGACAAATGCTTCAGCTTCAAATCAATGCGAAGTAGAAGGCGTAGCTTCAAATCCATGCGAAACAAATGGTTTAGCTACAAATACTTGTGATATAGATTATTTAGCTACAAACTGCATGCGAAACTAACGAGTTAGCTTCAAATCCATGCGAAACACACGATTTATCTTCAAATCAATGCGATGTAGAAGGTTTGCTTCAAATCAATAATAGGTAGATGGTTTAGCTTCAAATCAATGCGATGTAGAAGGTTTAGCTTCAAATCCATGCCATACACAAGATTTAGCTTCAAATCAATGCGATGTAGTAGGTTCAGCTTCAAATCCATGCGACACATATGATTTAGCTTCAAATACTTGCGATATAAGTGATATAGCTTCAAAAGCTGTAGGAACAAACGAGGTAGCTTCAATTCCATGCGAGACACATGATTTAGCTTCAAATCAATGCGATGTAGAAGGTTCAGCTTCAAATCCATACGAAACACATGATTTAGCTACAAATCAAATCGAAGTACAATGCTTAGAATCAAATCCATGCGAAACAAATGCTTTAGCTTGAAATCAATGAGAAGTAGAAGGCGTAGCTTCAAATCTATGCGAAACAAATGGTTTAGCTACAAATACTTGTGATATATATTATTTAGGTACAACTGCGTGCGAAACTAACGAGTTAGCTTCAAATCCATGCGATACACATGATTTAGCTTCAAATCAAAGCGATGTGGAAGGTTTAGCTTCAAATCCATGCGATACACAAGATTTAGCTTCAAATCAATGCGATGTAGTAGGTTCAGCTTCAATTCCATGCGACACATATGATTTAGCTTCAAATACTTGCGATATAAGTGATATAGCTTCAAAAGCTGGAGGAACAAACGAGGAAGCTTCAATTCCATGCGAAACAAATGATTTAACTTCAAATCAATGCGAAGTAGAAGGCTTAGCTTCAGGTCCATGCGATACACAAGATTTAGCTTCAAATCAATGCGATGTAGTAGGTTCAGCTTCAAATCCATGCGATATAAGTGATATAGCTTCAAAAGCAGGAGGAACAAACGAGGTAGCTTCAATTCCATGCAAGACAAATGCTTTAGCTTCAAATCAATGCGAAGTAGAAGGCGTAGCTTCAAATCCATGCGAAACAAATGGTTTAGCTACAAATACTTGTGATATAGATTATTTAGCTACAACTGCATGCGAAACTAACGAGTTAGCTTCAAATCAATGCGATGTAGTAGGTTCAGCTTCAAATCCATGCGACACATATGATTTAGCTTCAAATACGTGCGATATAAGTGATATAGCTTCAAAAGCTGTAGGAACAA
Source organism: Megalopta genalis (assembly GCF_051020955.1). Lineage (NCBI taxonomy): Eukaryota > Metazoa > Arthropoda > Insecta > Hymenoptera > Halictidae > Megalopta > Megalopta genalis. The sequence goes on from NW_027477164.1 coordinate 71,792, forward strand.
ACGAGGTAGCTTCAATTCCATGCGAGACACATGATTTAGCTTCAAATCAATGCGATGTAGAAGGTTCAGCTTCAAATCCATACGAAACACATGATTTAGCTACAAATCAAATCGAAGTACAATGCTTAGATTCAAATCCATGCGAAACAAATGCTTTAGCTTCAAATCAATGCGAAGTAGAAGGCGTAGCTTCAAATCTATGCGAAACAAATGGTTTAGCTACAAATACTTGTGATATACATTAATTAGCTACAACTGCGTGCGAAACTAACGAGTTAGCTTCAAATCCATGCGATACACATGATTTAGCTTCAAATCAATGCGATGTGGAAGGTTTAGCTTCAAATCCATGCGATACACAAGATTTAGCTTCAAATCAAGGCGATGTAGTAGGTTCAGCTTCAATTCCATGCGACACATATGATTTAGCTTCAAATACTTGCGATATAAGTGATATAGCTTCAAAAGCTGGAGGAACAAACGAGGAAGCTTCAATTCCATGCGAAACAAATGATTTAACTTCCAATCAATGCGAAGTAGAAGGCTTAGCTTCAGGTCCATGCGATACACAAGATTTAGCTTCAAATCAATGCGATGTAGTAGGTTCAGCTTCAAATCCATGCGATATAAGTGATATAGCTTCAAAAGCAGGAGGAACAAACGAGGTAGCTTCAATTCCATGCGAAACAAATGATTTAACTTCCAATGAATGCGAAGAAGAAGGCTTAGCTTCAGGTCCATGCGATACACACGATTTATCTTCAAATCAATGCGATGTAGAAGGTTTGCTTCAAATCAATAATAGGTAGATGGTTTAGCTTCAAATCAATAGAATATAAAAGGTTTAGCTTCAAATAAATGCGATGTAGAAGGTTTAGCTTCAAATCCATATGACACACATGATTTAGATTCAAATCAATTCGAAGGACAAGGCATAGATTCAAATCCATGCGAAACAAACGATTTAGCTTCAAATGAATGCGAAGTAGAAGGCTTGGCTTCAAATCCATACAAAACAAATGGTTTAACTACAAATACTTGTGATATACATTATTTAGCTACAACTGCATGCGAAACAAACGAGTTAATTTCATATCCATGCGATACACATGATTTAGCTTCAAATCAATGCGATGTAGAAGGTTTAGCTTCAAATCCATGCCATACACACGATTTATCTTCAAATCAATGCGATGTAGTAGGTTCAGCTTCAAATCAATAATAGGTAGATGGTTTAGCTTCAAATCAATAGAATATAGAAGGTTTAGCTTCAAATAAATGCGATGTAGAAGGTTTAGCTTCAAATCCATACGACACACATGATTTAGATTCAAATCAATTCGAAGGACAAGGCATAGATTCAAATCCATGCGAAACAAACGATTTAGCTTCAAATGAATGCGAAGTAGAAGGCTTGGCTTCAAATCCATGCAAAACAAATGGTTTAACTACAAATACTTGCGATATACATTATTTAGCTACAACTGCATGCGAAACAAACGAGTTAACTTCATATCCATGCGATACACATGATTTAGCTTCAAATCAATGCGATGTAGAAGGTTTAGCTTCAAATCCATGCCATACACAAGATTTAGCTTCAAACCAAATCGAAGTACAATGCTTAGATTCAAATCCAAGCGAAACAAATGCTTTAGCTTCAAATCAATGCGAAGTAGAAGGCGTAGCTTCAAATCTATGCGAAACAAATGGTTTAGCTACAAATACTTGTGATATACATTATTTAGCTACAACTGCGTGCGAAACTAACGAGTTAGCTTCAAATCCATGCGATACACATGATTTAGCTTCAAATCAATGCGATGTGGAAGGTTTAGCTTCAAATCCATGCGATACACAAGATTTAGCTTCAAATCAATGCGATGTAGTAGGTTCAGCTTCAATTCCATGCGACACAAATGATTTAGCTTCAAATACTTGCGATATAAGTGATATAGCTTCAAAAGCTGGAGGAACAAACGAGGAAGCTTCAATTCCATGCGAAACAAATGATTTAACTTCAAATCAATGCGAAGTAGAAGGCTTAGCTTCAGGTCCATGCGATACACAAGATTTAGCTTCAAATCAATGCGATGTAGTAGGTTCAGCTTCAAATCCATGCGATATAAGTGATATAGCTTCAAAAGCAGGAGGAACAAACGAGGAAGCTTCAATTCCATGCGAAACAAATGATTTAACTTCCAATGAATGCGAAGAAGAAGGCTTAGCTTCAGGTCCATGCGATACACAAGATTTAGCTTCAAATCAATGCGATGTAGTAGGTTCAGCTTCAAATCCATGCGATATAAGTGATATAGCTTCAAAAGCAGGAGGAACAAACGAGGTAGCTTCAATTCCATGCGAAACAAATGATTTAGCTTCAAATCAATGCGAAGTAGAAGGCGTAGCTTCAAATCCATGCGAAACAAATGATTTAGCTACAAATACTTGTGATATACATTATTTAGCTACAACTGCATGCGAAACTAACGAGTTAGCTTCAAATCCATGCGATACACATGATTTAGCTTCAAATCAATGCGATGTGGAAGGTTTAGCTTCAAATCCATGCGATACACAAGATTTAGCTTCAAATCATTGCGATGTAGTAGGTTCAGCTTCAATTCCATGCGACACATATGATTTAGCTTCAAATACTTGCGATATAAGTGATATAGCTTCAAAAGCTGGAGGAACAAACGAGGAAGCTTCAATTCCATGCGAAACAAATGATTTAACTTCAAATCAATGCGAAGTAGAAGGCTTAGATTCAGAACCATGCGATACACAAGATTTAGCTTCAAATCAATGCGATGTAGTAGGTTCAGCTTCAAATCCATGCGATATAAGTGATATAGCTTCAAAAGCAGGAGGAACAAACGAGGTAGCTTCAATTCCATGCAAGACAAATGCTTTAGCTTCAAATCAATGCGAAGTAGAAGGCGTAGCTTCAAATCCATGCGAAACAAATGGTTTAGCTACAAATACTTGTGATATAGATTATTTAGCTACAACTGCATGCGAAACTAACGAGTTAGCTTCAAATCAATGCGATACACATGATTTAGCTTCAAATCAAAGCGATGTGGAAGGTTTAGCTTCAAATCCATGCGATACACAAGATTTAGCTTCAAATCAATGCGATGTAGTAGGTTCAGCTTCAAATCCATGCGATATAAGTGATATAGCTTCAAAAGCAGGAGGAACAAACGAGGTAGCTTCAATTCCATGCAAGACAAATGCTTCAGCTTCAAATCAATGCGAAGTAGAAGGCGTAGCTTCAAATCCATGCGAAACAAATGGTTTAGCTACAAATACTTGTGATATAGATTATTTAGCTACAAACTGCATGCGAAACTAACGAGTTAGCTTCAAATCCATGCGAAACACACGATTTATCTTCAAATCAATGCGATGTAGAAGGTTTGCTTCAAATCAATAATAGGTAGATGGTTTAGCTTCAAATCAATGCGATGTAGAAGGTTTAGCTTCAAATCCATGCCATACACAAGATTTAGCTTCATTCAATGCGATGTAGTAGGTTCAGCTTCAAATCCATGCGACACATATGATTTAGCTTCAAATACTTGCGATATAAGTCATATAGCTTCAAAAGCTGTAGGAACAAACGAGGTAGCTTCAATTCCATGCGAGACACATGATTTAGCTTCAAATCAATGCGATGTAGAAGGTTCAGCTTCAAATCCATACGAAACACATGATTTAGCTACAAATCAAATCGAAGTACAATGCTTAGATTCAAATCCATGCGAAACAAATGCTTTAGCTTGAAATCAATGAGAAGTAGAAGCGTAGCTTCAAATCTATGCGAAACAAATGGTTTAGCTACAAATACTTGTGATATATATTATTTAGGTACAACTGCGTGCGAAACTAACGAGTTAGCTTCAAATCCATGCGATACACATGATTTAGCTTCAAATCAAAGCGATGTGGAAGGTTTAGCTTCAAATCCATGCGATACACAAGATTTAGCTTCAAATCAATGCGATGTAGTAGGTTCAGCTTCAATTCCATGCGGACACATATGATTTAGCTTCAAATACTTGCGATATAAGTGATATAGCTTCAAAAGCTGGAGGAACAAACGAGGAAGCTTCAATTCCATGCGAAACAAATGATTTAACTTCAAATCAATGCGAAGTAGAAGGCTTAGCTTCAGGTCCATGCGATACACAAGATTTAGCTTCAAATCAATGCGATGTAGTAGGTTCAGCTTCAAATCCATGCGATATAAGTGATATAGCTTCAAAAGCAGGAGGAACAAACGAGGTAGCTTCAATTCCATGCAAGACAAATGCTTTAGCTTCAAATCAATGCGAAGTAGAAGGCGTAGCTTCAAATCCATGCGAAACAAATGGTTTAGCTACAAATACTTGTGATATAGATTATTTAGCTACAACTGCATGCGAAACTAACGAGTTAGCTTCAAATCAATGCGATGTAGTAGGTTCAGCTTCAAATCATGCGACACATATGATTTAGCTTCAAATACGTGCGATATAAGTGATATAGCTTCAAAAGCTGTAGGAACAAACGAGGTAGCTTCAATTCCATGCGAGACACATGATTTAGCTTCAAATCAATGCGATGTAGAAGGTTCAGCTTCAAATCCATACGAAACACATGATTTAGCTACAAATCAAATCGAAGTACAATGCTTAGATTCAAATCCATGCGAAACAAATGCTTTAGCTTCAATCAATGCGAAGTAGAAGGCGTAGCTTCAAATCTATGCGAAACAAATGGTTTAGCTACAATACTTGTGATATACATTAATTAGCTACAACTGCGTGCGAAACTAACGAGTTAGCTTCAAATCCATGCGATACACATGATTTAGCTTCAAATCAATGCGATGTGGAAGGTTAGCTTCAAATCCATGCGATACACAAGATTTAGCTTCAAATCAAGGCGATGTAGTAGGTTCAGCTTCAATTCCATGCGACACATATGATTTAGCTTCAAATACTTGCGATATAAGTGATATAGCTTCAAAAGCTGGAGGAACAAACGAGGAAGCTTCAATTCCATGCGAAACAAATGATTTAACTTCCAATCAATGCGAAGTAGAAGGCTTAGCTTCAGGTCCATGCGATACACAAGATTTAGCTTCAAATCAATGCGATGTAGTAGGTTCAGCTTCAAATCCATGCGATATAAGTGATATAGCTTCAAAAGCAGGAGGAACAAACGAGGTAGCTTCAATTCCATGCGAAACAAATGATTTAGCTTCAAATCAATGCGAAGTAGAAGGCGTAGCTTCAAATCCATGCGAAACAAATGATTTAGCTACAAATACTTGTGATATACATTATTTAGCTACAACTGCATGCGAAACTAACGAGTTAGCTTCAAATCCATGCGAAACACACGATGTATCTTCAAATCAAGGTGTAGCAAGATGTAGAAGGTTTAGCTTCAAATCAATAAGAGGTAGAAGGTTTAGCTTCGAATCAATAGAATATAGTAGGTTTAGCTTCAAATCAATGCGTTGTAGAATGTTTAGCTTCAAATCCATACGAAACACATGATTTAGCTTCAAGTCGATTCGAAGGACAAGGCTTAGATTCAAATCCATGCGAAACAAATGCTTTAGCTTGAAATCAATGCGAAGTAGAAGGCGTAGCTTCAAATCTATGCGAAACAAATGGTTTAGCTACAAATACTTGTGATATATATTATTTAGGTACAACTGCGTGCGAAACTAACGAGTTAGCTTCAAATCCATGCGATACACATGATTTAGCTTCAAATCAAAGCGATGTGGAAGGTTTAGCTTCAAATCCATGCGATACACAAGATTTAGCTTCAAATCAATGCGATGTAGTAGGTTCAGCTTCAATTCCATGCGACACATATGATTTAGCTTCAAATACTTGCGATATAAGTGATATAGCTTCAAAAGCTGGAGGAACAAACGAGGAAGCTTCAATTCCATGCGAAACAAATGATTTAACTTCAAATCAATGCGAAGTAGAAGGCTTAGCTTCAGGTCCATGCGATACACAAGATTTAGCTTCAAATCAATGCGATGTAGTAGGTTCAGCTTCAAATCCATGCGATATAAGTGATATAGCTTCAAAAGCAGGAGGAACAAACGAGGTAGCTTCAATTCCATGCAAGACAAATGCTTTAGCTTCAAATCAATGCGAAGTAGAAGGCGTAGCTTCAAATCCATGCGAAACAAATGGTTTAGCTACAAATACTTGTGATATAGATTATTTAGCTACAACTGCATGCGAAACTAACGAGTTAGCTTCAAATCAATGCGATGTAGTAGGTTCAGCTTCAAATCCATGCGACACATATGATTTAGCTTCAAATACGTGCGATATAAGTGATATAGCTTCAAAAGCTGTAGGAACAAACGAGGTAGCTTCAATTCCATGCGAGACACATGATTTAGCTTCAAATCAATGCGATGTAGAAGGTTCAGCTTCAAATCCATACGAAACACATGATTTAGCTACAAATCAAATCGAAGTACAATGCTTAGATTCAAATCCATGCGAAACAAATGCTTTAGCTTCAAATCAATGCGAAGTAGAAGGCGTAGCTTCAAATCTATGCGAAACAAATGGTTTAGCTACAAATACTTGTGATATACATTAATTAGCTACAACTGCGTGCGAAACTAACGAGTTAGCTTCAAATCCATGCGATACACATGATTTAGCTTCAAATCAATGCGATGTGGAAGGTTTAGCTTCAAATCCATGCGATACACAAGATTTAGCTTCAAATCAAGGCGATGTAGTAGGTTCAGCTTCAATTCCATGCGACACATATGATTTAGCTTCAAATACTTGCGATATAAGTGATATAGCTTCAAAAGCTGGAGGAACAAACGAGGAAGCTTCAATTCCATGCGAAACAAATGATTTAACTTCAATCAATGCGAAGTAGAAGGCTTAGCTTCAGGTCCATGCGATACACAAGATTTAGCTTCAAATCAATGCGATGTAGTAGGTTCAGCTTCAAATCCATGCGATATAAGTGATATAGCTTCAAAAGCAGGAGGAACAAACGAGGTAGCTTCAATTCCATGCGAAACAAATGATTTAACTTCCAATGAATGCGAAGAAGAAGGCTTAGCTTCAGGTCCATGCGATACACACGATTTATCTTCAAATCAATGCGATGTAGAAGGTTTGCTTCAAATCAATAATAGGTAGATGGTTTAGCTTCAAATCAATAGAATATAAAAGGTTTAGCTTCAAATAAATGCGATGTAGAAGGTTTAGCTTCAAATCCATATGACACACATGATTTAGATTCAAATCAATTCGAAGGACAAGGCATAGATTCAAATCCATGCGAAACAAACGATTTAGCTTCAAATGAATGCGAAGTAGAAGGCTTGGCTTCAAATCCATACAAAACAAATGGTTTAACTACAAATACTTGTGATATACATTATTTAGCTACAACTGCATGCGAAACAAACGAGTTAATTTCATATCCATGCGATACACATGATTTAGCTTCAAATCAATGCGATGTAGAAGGTTTAGCTTCAAATCCATGCCATACACACGATTTATCTTCAAATCAATGCGATGTAGTAGGTTCAGCTTCAAATCAATAATAGGTAGATGGTTTAGCTTCAAATCAATAGAATATAGAAGGTTTAGCTTCAAATAAATGCGATGTAGAAGGTTTAGCTTCAAATCCATACGACACACATGATTTAGATTCAAAATCAATTCGAAGGACAAGGCATAGATTCAAATCCATGCGAAACAAACGATTTAGCTTCAAATGAATGCGAAGTAGAAGGCTTGGCTTCAAATCCATGCAAAACAAATGGTTTAACTACAAATACTTGCGATATACATTATTTAGCTACAACTGCATGCGAAACAAACGAGTTAACTTCATATCCATGCGATACACATGATTTAGCTTCAAATCAATGCGATGTAGAAGGTTTAGCTTCAAATCCATGCCATACACAAGATTTAGCTTCAAACCAAATCGAAGTACAATGCTTAGATTCAAATCCAAGCGAAACAAATGCTTTAGCTTCAAATCAATGCGAAGTAGAAGGCGTAGCTTCAAATCTATGCGAAACAAATGGTTTAGCTACAAATACTTGTGATATACATTATTTAGCTACAACTGCGTGCGAAACTAACGAGTTAGCTTCAAATCCATGCGATACACATGATTTAGCTTCAAATCAATGCGATGTGGAAGGTTTAGCTTCAATCCATGCGATACACAAGATTTAGCTTCAAATCAATGCGATGTAGTAGGTTCAGCTTCAATTCCATGCGACACAAATGATTTAGCTTCAAATACTTGCGATATAAGTGATATAGCTTCAAAAGCTGGAGGAACAAACGAGGAAGCTTCAATTCCATGCGAACAAATGATTTAACTTCAAATCAATGCGAAGTAGAAGGCTTAGCTTCAGGTCCATGCGATACACAAGATTTAGCTTCAAATCAATGCGATGTAGTAGGTTCAGCTTCAAATCCATGCGATATAAGTGATATAGCTTCAAAAGCAGGAGGAACAAACGAGGAAGCTTCAATTCCATGCGAAACAAATGATTTAACTTCCAATGAATGCGAAGAAGAAGGCTTAGCTTCAGGTCCATGCGATACACAAGATTTAGCTTCAAATCAATGCGATGTAGTAGGTTCAGCTTCAAATCCATGCGATATAAGTGATATAGCTTCAAAAGCAGGAGGAACAAACGAGGTAGCTTCAATTCCATGCGAAACAAATGATTTAGCTTCAAATCAATGCGAAGTAGAAGGCGTAGCTTCAAATCCATGCGAAACAAATGATTTAGCTACAAATACTTGTGATATACATTATTTAGCTACAACTGCATGCGAAACTAACGAGTTAGCTTCAAATCCATGCGATTACACATGATTTAGCTTCAAATCAATGCGATGTGGAAGGTTTAGCTTCAAATCCATGCGATACACAAGATTTAGCTTCAAATCATTGCGATGTAGTAGGTTCAGCTTCAATTCCATGCGACACATATGATTTAGCTTCAAATACTTGCGATATAAGTGATATAGCTTCAAAAGCTGGAGGAACAAACGAGGAAGCTTCAATTCCATGCGAAACAAATGATTTAACTTCAAATCAATGCGAAGTAGAAGGCTTAGATTCAGAACCATGCGATACACAAGATTTAGCTTCAAATCAATGCGATGTAGTAGGTTCAGCTTCAAATCCATGCGATATAAGTGATATAGCTTCAAAAGCAGGAGGAACAAACGAGGTAGCTTCAATTCCATGCAAGACAAATGCTTTAGCTTCAAATCAATGCGAAGTAGAAGGCGTAGCTTCAAATCCATGCGAAACAAATGGTTTAGCTACAAATACTTGTGATATAGATTATTTAGCTACAACTGCATGCGAAACTAACGAGTTAGCTTCAAATCAATGCGATACACATGATTTAGCTTCAAATCAAAGCGATGTGGAAGGTTTAGCTTCAAATCCATGCGATACACAAGATTTAGCTTCAAATCAATGCGATGTAGTAGGTTCAGCTTCAAATCCATGCGATATAAGTGATATAGCTTCAAAAGCAGGAGGAACAAACGAGGTAGCTTCAATTCCATGCAAGACAAATGCTTCAGCTTCAAATCAATGCGAAGTAGAAGGCGTAGCTTCAAATCCATGCGAAACAAATGGTTTAGCTACAAATACTTGTGATATAGATTATTTAGCTACAAACTGCATGCGAAACTAACGAGTTAGCACTTCAAATCCATGCGAAACACACGATTTATCTTCAAATCAATGCGATGTAGAAGGTTTGCTTCAAATCAATAATAGGTAGATGGTTTAGCTTCAAATCAATGCGATGTAGAAGGTTTAGCTTCAAATCCATGCCATACACAAGATTTAGCTTCAAATCAATGCGATGTAGTAGGTTCAGCTTCAAATCCATGCGACACATATGATTTAGCTTCAAATACTTGCGATATAAGTGATATAGCTTCAAAAGCTGTAGGAACAAACGAGGTAGCTTCAATTCCATGCGAGACACATGATTTAGCTTCAAATCAATGCGATGTAGAAGGTTCAGCTTCAAATCCATACGAAACACATGATTTAGCTACAATCAAATCGAAGTACAATGCTTAGATTCAAATCCATGCGAAACAAATGCTTTAGCTTGAAATCAATGAGAAGTAGAAGGCGTAGCTTCAAATCTATGCGAAACAAATGGTTTAGCTACAAATACTTGTGATATATATTATTTAGGTACAACTGCGTGCGAAACTAACGAGTTAGCTTCAATCCATGCGATACACATGATTTAGCTTCAAATCAAAGCGATGTGGAAGGTTTAGCTTCAAATCCATGCGATACACAAGATTTAGCTTCAAATCAATGCGATGTAGTAGGTTCAGCTTCAATTCCATGCGACACATATGATTTAGCTTCAAATACTTGCGATATAAGTGATATAGCTTCAAAAGCTGGAGGAACAAACGAGGAAGCTTCAATTCCATGCGAAACAAATGATTTAACTTCAAATCAATGCGAAGTAGAAGGCTTAGATTCAGAACCATGCGATACACAAGATTTAGCTTCAAATCAATGCGATGTAGTAGGTTCAGCTTCAAATCCATGCGATATAAGTGATATAGCTTCAAAAGCAGGAGGAACAAACGAGGTAGCTTCAATTCCATGCAAGACAAATGCTTTAGCTTCAAATCAATGCGAAGTAGAAGGCGTAGCTTCAAATCCATGCGAAACAAATGGTTTAGCTACAAATACTTGTGATATACATTATTTAGCTACAACTGCATGCAAAACTAACGAGTTAGCTTCAAATCCATGCGAAACGCACGATGTATCTTCAAATCAAGGTGTAGCAAGATGTAGAAGGTTTAGCTTCAAATCAATAAGAGGTAGAAGGTTTAGCTTCGAATCAATAGAATATAGTAGGTTTAGCTTCAAATCAATGCGATGTAGAATGTTTAGCTTCAAATCCATACGAAACACATGGTTTAGCTACAAATACTTGTTATATACGTCATTTAGCTACAATTGCATGCGAAACGAACGAGTTAGCTTCAAATCCATGCGATTCACATTATTTAGCTTCAAATCAATGCGATGTAGAAGGTTTAGCTTCAAATCCATGCGATACACAAGACTTAGCTTCAAATCAATGCGATGTAGTAGGTTCAGCTTCTAATACATGCGACACATATGATTTAGCTTCAAATACTTGCGATATAAGTGATATGGCTTCAAAAGCTGTAGGAACAAACGAGGTAGCTTCAATTCCATGCGAGACACATGATTTAGCTTCAAATCAATGCGATGTAGAAGGTTCAGCTTCAAATCCATACGAAACACATGATTTAGCTACAAATCAAATCGAAGTACAATGCTTAGATTCAAATCCATGCGAAACAAATGCTTTAGCTTCAAATCAATGCGAAGTAGAAGGCGTAGCTTCAAATCTATGCGAAACAAATGGTTTAGATACAAATACTTGTGATATATATTATTTAGCTACAACTGCGTGCGAAACTACCGAGTTAGCTTCAAATCCATGCGATAGACATGATTTAGCTTCAAATCAATGCGATGTGGAAGGTTTAGCTTCAAATCCATGCGATACACAAGATTTAGCTCAAATCAATGCGTTGTAGTAGGTTCAGCTTCAATTCCATGCGACACATATGATTTAGCTTCAAATACTTGCGATATAAGTGATATAGCTTCAAAAGCTGGAGGAACAAACGAGGAAGCTTCAATTCCATGCGAAGCAAATGATTTAACTTCAAATCAATGCGAAGTAGAAGGCTTAGATTCAGAACCATGCGATACACAAGATTTAGCTTCAAATCAATGCGATGTAGTAGGTTCAGCTTCAAATCCATGCGATATAAGTGATATAGCTTCAAAAGCAGGAGGAACAAACGAGGTAGCTTCAATTCCATGCAAGACAAATGCTTTAGCTTCAATTCAATGCGAAGTAGAAGGCGTAGCTTCAAATCCATGCGAAACAAATGGTTTAGCTACAAATACTTGTGATATAGATTATTTAGCTACAACTGCATGCGAAACTAACGAGTTAGCTTCAAATCATGCGAAACACACGATTTATCTTCAAATCAATGCGATGTAGAAGGTTTGCTTCAAATCAATAATAGGTAGATGGTTTAGCTTCAAATCAATAGAATATAGAAGGTTTAGCTTCAAATAAATGCGATGTAGAAGGTTTAGCTTCAAATCCATACGACACACATGATTTAGATTCAAATCAATTCGAAGGGACAAGGCATAGATTCAAATCCATGCGAAACAAACGATTTAGCTTCAAATGAATGCGAAGTAGAAGGCGTAGCTTCAAATCTATGCGAATCAAATGGTTTAGCTACAAATAGTTGTGATATACATTATTTAGCTACAACTGCGTGCGAAACTAACGAGTTAGCTTCAAATCCATGCGATACACATGATTTAGCTTCAAATCAATGAGATGTGAAAGGTTTAGCTTCAAATCCATGCGATACACAAGATTTAGCTTCAAATCAATGCGATGTAGTAGGTTCAGCTTCAATTCCATGCGACACATATGATTTAGCTTCAAATACTTGCGATACAAGTGATATAGCTTCAAAAGCTGGAGGAACAAACGAGGAAGCTTCAATTCCATGCGAAACAAATGGTTTAACTTCAAATCAATGCGAAGTAGAAGGCTTAGCTTCAGATCCATGCGATACACAAGATTTAGCTTCAAATCAATGCGATGTTGTAGGTTCAGCTTCAAATCCATGCGATATAAGTGATATAGCTTCAAAAGCAGGAGGAACAAACGAGGTAGCTTCAATTCCATGCGAAACAAATGATTTAGCTTCAAATCAATGCGAAGTAGAAGGCGTAGCTTCAAATACATGCGAAACAAATGATTTATCTTCCAATTAATGCGAAGTAGAAGGCTTAGCTTCAAATCCATGCGAATCAAATGGTTTAGCTTCACATACTTGTGATATACGTTATTTAGATTTAACTGCATGCGCAACGAACGAGTTAGTTTCAAATCCATGCGAAACACATGATTTAGCTGCAAATCAATGCGATGTAGAATGTTTAGCTTCAAATCCATGCGATACACATGATTAAGCTTCAAATCAATGCGATGTTGATAGTTTGCTTCAAATCCATGCGATACACAAGATTTAGCTTCAAATCAATGCGATGTAGTAGGTTCAGCTTCAAATCCATGCGATATAAGTGATATAGCTTCAAAAGCAGGAGGAACAAACGAGGTAGCTTCAATTCCATGCAAGACAAATGCTTCAGCTTCAAATCAATGCGAAGTAGAAGGCGTAGCTTCAAATCCATGCGAAACAAATGGTTTAGCTACAAATACTTGTGATATAGATTATTTAGCTACAACTGCATGCGAAACTAACGAGTTAGCTTCAAATCCATGCGAAACACACGATTTATCTTCAAATCAATGCGATGTAGAAGGTTTGCTTCAAATCAATAATAGGTAGATGGTTTAGCTTCAAATCAATGCGATGTAGAAGGTTTAGCTTCAAATCCATGCCATACACAAGATTTAGCTTCAAATCAATGCGATGTAGTGGGTTCAGCTTCAAATCCATGCGACACATATGATTTGGCTTCAAATACTTGCGATATAAGTGATATAGCTTCAAAAGCTGTAGGAACAAACGAGGTAGCTTCAATTCCATGCGAGACACATGATTTAGCTTCAAATCAATGCGATGTAGAAGGTTCAGCTTCAAATCCATACGAAACACATGATTTAGCTACAAATCAAATCGAAGTACAATGCTTAGATTCAAATCCATGCGAAACAAATGCTTTAGCTTCAAATCAATGCGAAGTAGAAGGCGTAGCTTCAAATCTATGCGAGACAAATGGTTTAGCTACAAATACTTATGATATACATTAATTAGCTACAACTGCGTTCGAAACTAACGAGTTAGCTTCAAATCCATGCGATACACATGATTTAGCTTCAAATCAATGCGATGTGGAAGGTTTAGCTTCAAATCCATGCGATACACAAGATTTAGCTTCAAATCAATGCGATGTAGTAGGTTCAGCTTCAATTCCATGCGACACATATGATTTAGCTTCAAATACTTGCGATATAAGTGATATAGCTTCAAAAGCTGGAGGAACAAACGAGGAAGCTTCAATTCCATGAGAAACAAATGATTTAACTTCCAATCAATGCGAAGTAGAAGGCTTAGCTTCAGGTCCATGCGATACACAAGATTTATCTTCAAATCAATGCGATGTAGTAGGTTCAGCTTCAAATCCATGCGATATAAGTGATACAGCTTCAAAAGCAGGAGGAACAAACGAGGTAGCTTCAATTCCATGCGAAACAAATGATTTAGCTTCAAATCAATGCGAAATAGAAGGCGTAGCTTCAAATCCATGCGAAACAAATGATTTAGCTACAAATACTTGTGATATACATTATTTAGCTACAACTGCATGCGAAACTAACGAGTTAGCTTCAAATCCATGCGAAACACACGATGTATCTTCAAATCAAGGTGTAGCAAGATGTAGAAGGTTTAGCTTCAAATCAATAAGAGGTAGAAGGTTTAGCTTCGAATCAATAGAATATAGTAGGTTTAGCTTCAAATCAATGCGATGTAGAATGTTTAGCTTCAAATCCATACGAAACACATGATTTAGCTTCAAATCGATTCGAAGGAAAAGGCTTAGATTCAAATCCATGCGAAACAAATGCTTTAGCTTGAGATCAATGCGAAGTAGAAGGCGTAGCTTCAAATCTATGCGAAACAAATGGTTTAGCTACAAATACTTGTGATATATATTATTTAGCTACAACTGCGTGCGAAACTAACGAGTTAGCTTCAAATCCATGCGATACACATGATTTAGCTTCAAATCAATGCGATGTGGAAGGTTTAGCTTCAAATCCATGCGATACACAAGATTTAGCTTCAAATCAATGCGATGTAGTAGGTTCAGCTTCAATTCCATGCGACACATATGATTTAGCTTCAAATACTTGCGATATAAGTGATATAGCTTCAAAAGCTGGAGGAACAAACGAGGAAGCTTCAATTCCATGCGAAACAAATGATTTAACTTCAAATCAATGCGAAGTAGGAGGCTTAGATTCAGAACCATGCGATACACAAGATTTAGCTTCAAATCAATGCGATGTAGTAGGTTCAGCTTCAAATCCATGCGATATAAGTGATATAGCTTCAAAAGCAGGAGGAACAAACGAGGTAGCTTCAATTCCATGCAAGACAAATGCTTTAGCTTCAAATCAATGCGAAGTAGAAGGCTTAGATTCAGAACCATGCGATACACAAGATTTAGCTTCAAATCAATGCAATGTAGTAGGTTCAGCTTCAAATCCATGCGATATAAGTGATGTAGCTTCAAAAGCAGGAGGAACAAACGAGGTAGCTTCAATTCCATGCGAAACAAATGATTTAGCTTCAAATCAATGCGAAGTAGAAGGCGTAGCTTCAAATCCATGCGAAACAAATGACTTAGCTACAAATACTTGTAATATACATTATTTAGATACAACTGCATGCGAAACTAACGAGTTAGCTTCAAATCCATGCGAAACACACGATGTATCTTCAAATCAAGGTGTAGCAAGATGTAGAAGGTTTAGCTTCAAATCAATAAGAGGTAGAAGGTTTTGCTTCGAATCAATAGAATATAGTAGGTTTAGCTTCAAATCAATGCGATGTAGAATGTTTAGCTTCAAATCCATTCGAAACACATGATTTAGCTTCAAATCAATTCGAAGGACAAGGCTTAGATTCAAATCCATGCGAAACAAATGGATTAGCTACAAATACTTGTGATATACATTATTTAGCTACAACTGCATGCGGAACAAACGAGTTTCCTTCAAATCCATGCGAGACACATGATTTAGCTTCAAATCAATGCGAAGTAGAAGGCGTAGCTTCAAATCCATGCGAAACAAATGGTTTAGCTACAAAAACTTGTGATATACATTATTTAGCTACAACTGCATGCGAAACTAACGAGTTAGCTTCAAATCTATGCGAAACAAACGATTTATATTCAAATCAATGCGATGTAGAAGGTTTGCTTCAAATCTATAGGAGGTAGATGGTTTAGCTTTAAATCAATGGAATATAGAAGGTTTAGCTTCAAATAAATGCGATGTAGAAGGTTTAGCTTCAAATCCATGCGATACACAAGATTTAGCTTCAAATCAATGCGGCGTAGTAGGTTCAGCGTCAAATCCATGCGACACATATGATTTAGCTTCAAATACTTGCGATATAAGTGATATAGCTTCAAAAGCAGGAGGAACAAACGAGGTAGCTTCAATTCTATGCGAAACAAATGATTTAGCTTCAAATCAATGCGAAGTAGAAGGCGTAGCTTCAAATCCATCCGAAACAAATGGTTTAGCTACAAATACTTGTGATATACATTATTTAGCTACAACTGCATGCGAAACTAACGAGTAAGCTTCAAATCTATGCGAAACACGCGATTTATGTTCAAATCAATGCGATGTAGAAGGTTTAGCTTCAAATCCATGCCATACACAAGATTTAGCTTCAAATGAATGCGATGTAGTAGGTTCAGCTTCAAATCCATGCGACACATATGATTTAGCTTCAAATACTTGCGATATAAGTGATATAGCTTCAAAAGCTGTAGGAAGAAACGAGGTAGCTTCAAATCCATGCGAAACACATGATTCAGCTGCAAATCAATGCGATGTGGAAGGTTTAGTTACAAATCCATTCGAAACACATTATTTAGCTGCAAATCAGTGCGAAGTAGAAGGCTCGGGTTCCAATCAATGCGATTCAAATGGTTCATCTTCAAATACTTGTGAAAGACATGATTTAGCTTCAACTGCATGCGAAACACATGATTTAGCTGCAAATCAATGCGATGTAGAATGTTTAGCTTCAAATCCATGCGATACACATGATTAAGCTTCAAATCAATGCGATGTTTATAGTTTGCTTCAAATCCATGCGATACACAAGATTTAGCTTCAAATCAATGCGATGTAGTAGGTTCAGCTTCAAATCCATGCGATATAAGTGATATAGCTTCAAAAGCAGGAGGAACAAACGAGGTAGCTTCAATTCCATGCAAGACAAATGCTTTAGCTTCAAATCAATGCGAAGTAGAAGGCGTAGCTTCAAATCCATGCGAAACAAATGGTTTAGCTACAAATACTTGTGATATAGATTATTTAGCTACAACTGCATGCGAAACTAACGAGTTAGCTTCAAATCAATTCGATGTAGAAAGTTTAGCTTCAAATCCATGCGAAACAAATGGTTTAGCTACAAATACTTGTGATATACATTGTTTAGCTACAACTGCATGCGATTCAAACGAGTTAACTTCATATCCATGCGATACACATTATTTAGCTTCAAATCAATGCGATGTAGAGGGTTTAGCTTCAAATCCATGCGCTACACAAGGTTTAGCTTCAAATCAATGCGATGTAGTAGATTCAGCTTCTAATACATGCGACACATATGATTTAGCTTCAAATACTTGCGATACAAGTGATATAGATTCACAAGCTGAAGGAACAAACGAGGTAGCTTCAAATCCATGCGAGACACATGATTTAGCTTCAAATCAATGCGATGTAGAAGGTTTAGCTTAAAATCCAAACGAAACACATGATTTAGCTTCAAATCAATTCGAAGGGCAAGGCTTAGATTCAAATCCATGCGAAACAAATGATATAGCTTCAAACTCTTGGGGTGTAAGTGATATAGCTTCAAATGAAGTCTAATCAATCGAGGTAGCTTCTAAATCCACGCGATACACATGATTTAGCTTCAAATACTAGCGATATAAGTGATGTAGATTCAACTGCAGGCGAAACGAACGAGTTATCTTCAAATCCATGCGAACATTCATGATTTAGCTTCAAATCAATGCGATGTAGTAGGTTCAGCTTCAAATCCATGCGATATAAGTGATATAGCTTCAAAAGCAGGAGGAATAAACGAGGTAGCTTCAATTCCATGCAAGACAAATGCTTTAGCTTCAAATCAATGCGAAGTAGAAGGCGTAGCTTCAAATCCATGCGAAACAAATGGTTTAGCTACAAAAACTTGTGATATACATTATTTAGCTACAACTGCATGCGAAACTAACGAGTTAGCTTCAAATCTATGCGAAACAAACGATTTATCTTCAAATCAATGCGATGTAGAAGGTTTAGCTTCAAATCAATAAGAGGTAGAAGGTTTAGCTTCAAATCAATAGAATATAGAAGGTTTAGCTTCAAATCAATGCGATGTAGAAGGTTTAGCTTCAATTCCATACGAAACACATGATTTAGCTGCAAATCAATGTGATGTAGAAGGTTTAGCTTCAAATCCATGCGATACACATGATTAAGCTTCAAATAAATGCGATGTAGATAGTTTGCTTCAAATCCATGCGATATACAAGATTTAGCTTCAAATCAATGCGATGTAGTAGGTTCAGCTTCAAATCCATACGATATAAGTGATATAGCTTCAAAAGCAGGAGGTTCAAACGAGGTAGCTTCAATTCTATGCGAAACAAATGATTTAGCTTCAAATCAATGCGAAGTAGAAGGCGTAGCTTCAAATCCCTTCGAAACAAATGGTTTAGCTACAAATACTTGTGATATACATTATTTAGCTACAACTGCATGCGAAGCTAACGAGTTAGCTTCAAATCTATGCGAAACAAACGATTTATCTTCAAATCAATGCGATGTAGAAGGTTTAGCTTCAAATCAATAAGAGGTAGAAGGTTTAGCTTCAAATCAATAGAATATAGAAGGTTTAGCTTCAAATCAATGCGATGTAGAAGGTTTAGCTTCAAATCCATACGAAACACATGATTTAGCTTCAAATCAATTCGAAGGACAAGGCTTAGATTCAAATCCATGCGGTACACATGATTTAGCTTCAAATCAATGCGATGTAGAAGGTTTAGCTTCAAATCCATGCCATACACAAGATTTAGCTTCAAATCAATGCGATGTGGTGAGTTCAGCTTCAAATCCATGCGACACATATGATTTAGCTTCAAATACTTGCGATATAAGTGATATAGCTTCAAAAGCTGTAGGAACAAACGAGGTAGCTTCAATTCCATGCGAGACACATGATCTAGCTTCAAATCAATGCGATGTAGAAGGTTCAGCTTCAAATCCATACGAAACACATGATTTAGCTTCAAATCAATTCGAAGTACAATGCTTAGATTCAAATCCATGCGAAACAAATGCTTTAGCTTCAAATCAATGCGAAGTAGAAGGCGTAGCTTCAAATCCATGCGAAACAAATGGTTTAGCTACAAATACTTGTGATATACATTATTTAGCTACAACTGCATGCGAAACTAACCAGTTAGCTTCAAATCCATGCGATACACATGATTTAGCTTCAAATCAATGCGATGTGGAAGGTTTAGCTTCAAATCCATGCGATACACAAGATTTAGCTTCAAATCAATGCGATGTAGTAGGTTCAGCTTCAAATCCATGCGTCACAAATTATTTAGCTTCATATACATTTGATACAAGTGATATAGCTTCAAATGCAGGCGAAACACACGAGTGAGCTTTAAATCCAAGCGTAACACATGATTTAACTTCAAATCAATGGGAAGTAGAAGGCTTAGCATCAAATTCATGCAACACAAATTATTTAGCTTCTTATACTTGCGATATAAGTGATATAGCTTCAAATGCAGGCGAAACAAACGAGTGATCTTCAAATCCTAGCATAACACATGATTTAACTTCAAATCAATGGGAAGTAGAAGATGTACCTCCAAATCCATGCGAAACAAATGGTTCAGCTTCAAATACTTGTGATATACATGATTTACCATCAACTGCATGCGAAACAAACGAGTTAGCTTCAAATCCAAGCGAAACACATGATTTAGCTTCAAATCAATGCGAAATAGAAGGCTTAGCATAAAATCCGTGCGACACAAATTATTTAGCTTCATATACTTGCGATATAAGTGATATAGCTTCAAATACAGGCGAAACAAACGAGTGATCTTCAAATCCAAGCGTAACACATGATTTAACTTCAAATCAATGCGAAGTAGAAGATTTAGGTTCAAATACATGCGAAACAAATGGTTCAGCTTGAAATACTTGTGATATACATAATTTAGCTTCAACTGCAAGTGAATCAAACGAGTTAGCTACAAATTCAAAGGAATCACATCATTTAATTTCAAATGAATGCGAACTAGAGTGCTTACCTCCAAATCCATGCGAAACAAATGGTTCAGCTTCAAATACTTGTGATATACATGATTTACCATCAACTGCATGCGAAACAAACGAGTTAGCTTCAAATCCAAGCGAAACACATGATTTAGCTTCAAATCAATGCGAAATAGAAGGCTTAGCATAAAACCCGTGCGACACAAATTATTTAGCTTCATATACTTGCGATATAAGTGATATAGCTTCAAATACGGGCGAAACAAACGAGTGATCTTCAAATCCAAGCGTAACACATGATTTAACTTCAAATCAATACGAAGTAGAAGATATAGGTTCAAATACATGCGAAACAAATGGTTCAGCTTGAAATACTTGTGATATACATCATTTAACTTCAAGTGCAAGTGAATCAAACGAGTTAGCTACAAATTCAAAGGAATCACATCATTTAATTTCAAATGAATGCGAACTAGAGTGCTTACCTCCAAATCAATGCGAAACAAATGGTTCAGCATCAAATACTTGTGATATACATGATTTATCTTCACCTGCATGCGAAACAAACGAGTTAGCTTCATATCCAAGTGAAACACATGATTCAGCTCCAAATCAATTCGAAGTAGAAGGCTTAGCTCCAAATCCATGCGAATTTAATGGTTCAGCTTCAAATACTTTTGATATACATGATTTTGCTTCAGCTGCATGCGAAACAAACGATTTAGCTTCACACCCATGGGAAACACATGATTTAACTTCAAATCAATGTGAAGTAGAAGTCTTAGCATCAAATCCATGCAACACAAATTATTTAGTTTCTTATACTTGCGATGTAAGTGATATAGCTTCAAATGCAGGCGAAACAAACGAGTGAGCTTTAAATCCAAGGGTAACACATGATTTAACTTCAAATCAATGGGAAGTAGAAGATTTACCTTCAAAACCATGCGAAACAAATGGTTTAGCATCAAATACTTGTGATATACACGATGTAGATTCAACTGCATGCGAAACAAACGAGTTAGCTTCAAATCCAAGCGAAACACATGATTTAGCTTCAAATCAATGCGAAATAGAAGCCTTAGCATCAAATCCATGCGACACAAATTATTTAGCTTCATATACATGTGATACAAGTGATATTGCTTCAAATGCGGGCGAATCACACGAGTGAGCTTTAAATCCAAGCGTAACACATGATTTAACTTCAAATCAATGGGAAGTAGAAGATTTACCTTCAAATCCATGTGAAACAAAC